>NC_134373.1:23539000-23691000 GCF_035582795.1 Mycteria americana
CCCCCATTCAGGAATTACTATCATCTTACAAGAGCCCTCCCCTAAGGGCTGTACGTAGTCATGGCGACAGGACACCACCACCTGTCTGCCCTTGCAACAGAGGCGATGAGCCACAATACAAAGCTTTGTTTTCCTGCTGCTGAATGCACACAGCACATTTACAAATAACCTGATCCTAACAGAAACCAAAGAAAATGAAAACAGTTTTCAAAGTATAAAATCTGAACAAAGTTCCAGATTTATTAATAAAGGCTTATGAAAATGAATCAATAAAACAAACAGTGGCTTGAAAATTTACATGAATGGACGTTTCACATTCTTCAAAATGCAATTTTGAGAATAAAATCATAAAAGGGATGCTTTATGTCCAAAAGTCTAAAATGCAGGCATTACAGAAACACATTTTACAATGGGCTGCAATTGTACTACACATTGCTTTTATTCCAGGGGAAATGCACGCAGATGATTATATACTGTTTGCCTGCAGTGAACAGTGTCCAGCTTGCAGCATTTTGCCAGTTTATGAGATTCTAAGCATTAGCTGACGGAAAACAGAGAAACTGGCTAAACTACTATCATGGTACCACTCAGTGAAGGGAAGTAAACAGTATAAACAATGAAATAAGCAGGCGAAATGCATCCCAGCGCATACAGGAGACAGCCTAAACAGAATGGGAACAGAGGAACTTGTCCTTCTTATCCCATAGGGTATGCGTACATTGTAGAATTAGGCAGCCCCTCACAGCTCTCGGATGTGGGTGCATGCTCCTACCTTAGCTTGACCTTACACCGGGCAAGACACAGCATTTCCTCTCTCTTCCCAGCGCACTGGGTTTCCCCAGAAAAGAAATGCAGGCTGGCAGGGATTTTCAGTGTTCAACAGGTTCCCTGAAATGGGTGACTGAAGGGCGAGGACTAAATGGCAAGCTGCAGAATTCTCCATCTTGTGGTTTAGATTTACCATCAGAGACCATATGTGGATTTTCCAGAGGTTGTGCTGCTGAAGTGGGTTGGACCTCTATTTCCCTAAATGCACAGGAGCTACTGGACACCCAGAGCTCCTATGGATCCACTCACATGCACTGGCTTTCCCATCATTGTGGGTGACTTCTTTCAGTGTGGAAGACAGCATGGAAGATGTTCTCCCATCCTTTACTACATCATTTGCAAACAGTAAACATTTATCTTTCAAATGGTTAGCAGAGAAGACAGAGTTTTGATGAAGTCAGGAAGAATGAAAAGAGTGGTTCAGTTCCCTCAAATATGTTATTGGTTCAATTTTGACTAATCCTTACCACTGCACAAAGGGGAGGTGCTTATGCACTTTGCCTATAGTCACTCTCTTTCCAACATATGCCCATTTAACAGGCAGGCAGAGGCTTTCCGGCATCAATAAAACATTAAGGCTTCATGTCTAAAACCAAAATTCAGCAAATGCTGAAGGTCACATATGCTAAAGTTAATCTGCCATCTTGTGGGTATATACCACAATACACTGTTTTTTAATATCTACTATACAATTATTACAGACAAATCAGTATCTTGTATTTGTATATTAACTGCCTAAGAGTGGGCAGTAAAAGATTTCTGAATGGAAAGCGGGAGATACAAATACAATCTACCATCTGGTAGGTAAGATATACACAATGAGTATTGCGTGTCCTAAAGAAGTAACCACAGAGCAATATTGCCCAAGACATAGTACTAATTCTAGTTGGGCAGACACTCCAAGCTAGACTCTTAGTCGCACTGAAAAATTAACAATACAGTTATAAACAATGACTTAACAATATCATAAATTAGTGTAATTCAAAAAAGAAAAAAAAAAAAAAAGTCAGACACTTTCTTCCAAACACAGGAAGAAAGATCCATCAAGAAAACTTGTCATCTCTTCAGTGTAAAATGGAATCAAAACGTAGCAGTGAATTTTATCTAGCTGTACAAGACTCGGGTTTTATTTTTGGCTAATAAACTTATCTATTAATAAATTAAATCTACCTGGAATTACTACTGCATTCGATCTTAACACAAGTTGTAAAGTACAATTTCATGAGTTGCTGAGTAACAACTTTGTTACTGCTTTGGCTGCCAGTTAATTTGGATGTGGCATAGAGAAAGCATCAATGCAAAGGTCAAGTCCAAATGGCATCCATCAAAAGGGTTTGCCCATATATAGATAACTGTCAGCAAATCATGACCAAAGAAAAAAATAAATTCTCAAATGTGCTTAAATATTGCCCTAAAATGCAAACAGCCCTTCCTTTCTTCCTGTGTGGAATAATGTTACATTGGTACAAAAAAATGTCATGAAATTACATTAGTTTAATTGGTGACTAATTTTAATAGTGTCATGAAATCTTGGTTCCTGGCAGGAACTCCCAAACTGCTATCACACTTCAGCAGCATTATTATTAATTTCCATTCTAATGAAAATCTCTCTGTAGTCATGACTTGTGGAAACTGTTTATAAAATTAACAGTAAAACATTGATTCTACTTTGCATACAGAAAATTTATTTCAATATAATCCTTCATTAAGACACTTTTCCTCATCTCTGATCATAATGACTATCTGCAAAGCTGTAAGTCTTCTGTGGTGCTTTCACAGGAGTACTTCCACTAGATAGGAGTAATACTCTAGTGTGGAGATGTCACATGTCTAATACATTTCACTTTTTGAACAATTAGAAGTCAAAACTATGGTTATGTCTTAGCAAAAAGTAGTTAGGGTGCTTCAAGAAAAACAATGAAATAGACTCAAAATACAGGCAAATAGCTTTTTAAACCACCATTGTTAGAACCATGATGTGTGTCACATATAAGTACTGTAGAAGAGGTTCACTTTCTTCTTCAGCAGGATTGAGGAATTAGCTCCATTCTTGGGTTAGAAACCTGGAATCTTTATGGGCTAGCTAAAGCAAAATAGCCACTTGCCCAAGAAAGTGAGAAGAAGGTTGAAGAAATGGCAATAGAAAGTATGGCTTGATAGTTTATTACGTCCCTCCAAACAAAAAAATGCTATTTAAAAGGAAAAAAAAATTGTAATGAACATTGGGGATGTATTTTCAGGCTGAGAAAAAAGTCTACAGAGCTTTTGGCTGTTCACCCAGACAAAGATAACAATCCTAGCAGTAGATACACAAGAAGATATTGCAGCTATGCTGCTGTTTTTGAGTCCTGGAATGAATCTGGCTGGGTATAAAAACAATGTCACAGGGAAAAGATCAGCAGAATACCTCTTTCAGGTCACCCCTTCACCTCCAGTGTAGCTGATTTGGAGGAGGGTGTGGGATAGGCCAATATAATCACGGAATCGTATAGGTTGGAAAAGACCTTTAAGATCATCGAGTACAACCGTGAACCTAACACTACCAAGACCACCACTATACCATATCCCTAAGCACCTCATCCAAACGTCCTTTAAATACCTCCAGGGATGGCGACTCAACCACTCCACTGGGCAGCCTGTTCCAATGCTTGATCACCCTTTCAGTGAAGAAAAATTTCCTAATATCCAGGCTAAACCTCCCCTGGCGCACCTTGAGGCCATTTCCTCTCGTCCTATCATTTGTTACCTGGGAGAAGAGACCGACCCCCACCTCTCTACAACCTCCTTTCAGGTAGCTGTGGAGAGCGATAAGGTCTCCCCTCAGCCTTTTCCCCAGGCTAAACAACCCCAGTTCCCTCAGCTGCTCCTCATAAGACTTCTGCTCTAGACCCTTCACCAGCTTCATTGCCCTTCTCTGGACACGCTCCAGCACCTCAATGTCTTTCTTGCAGTGAGGGGCCCAAAACTGAACACAGTATTCGAGGTGTGGCCTCACCAGTGCTGAGTACAGGGGCACGATCACTTCCCTAGTCCTGCTGGCCACACTATTCCTGATACAAGCCAGGGATGTCATTGGCTTTCTTGGCCACCTGGGCACACTGCTGGCTCACATTCAGCCAGCTGTCAACCAACACCCCCAGGTCCTTCTCTGCCAGGCAGCTTTCCAGCCACTCTTCCCCAAGCCTGTAGCGTTGCATGGGCTTGTTGTGACCCAAGTGCAGGACCTTGCACTTGGCCTTGTTGAACCTCATACAATTGACCTCGGCCCATCGATCCAGCCTGTCCAGGTCCCTCTGTAGAGCCTTCCTACCCTCAAGCAGATCAACACTCCCACACAACTTGGTGTCATTTGCAAATTTACTGAGGGTGCACTCGATCTCTTCGTCCAGATCACTGATAAAGATATTAAACAGAACTGGCCCCAACACAGAGCCCTGGGGAACACCGCTTGTGACCGGCCGCCAACTGGAGTAAACTCCATTCACCACCACTCTTTGGGCCCAGCCATCCAGCCAGTTCTACCCAGCAAAGAGGACACCCATCCAAGCCATGAGCAGCCAGTTTCTCCAAGAGAATGCTGTGGGAAACCGTGTCAAAGGCTTTACTGAAGTCTACATAGACAACACCCACAGCCTTTCCCTCATCCACTAGGTGGGTCACCTTGTCATAGAAGGAGATCAGGTCGGTCAAGCAGGACCTGCCTTTCCTAAACCCATGCTGGCTGGGCTTGATCCCTTGGTTATCCTCTACATGCCATGTGATGGCACTCGGGATGATCTGCTCCATCAGCTTTCCCGGTACCGAGGTCAAGCTGACAGGCCTGTAGTTCCCTGGGTCCTCCTTCCGGCCCTTCTTGTAGATGGGTGTCACATTTGCTATAATAATATAATAATATGCATCATAATTGCATATAATATGCTTGATTTAAAATATTTTCATGGCAGACTAGCCTGGTAGCCTGTTGCATCAAAATTGTGCCTTACTCATTCAAAAAACAATTATACCCATCAGATCAAAGATGAGAATGCCTTTTTCCACTTTTAAAAAGAAAATGCTATAAGAGATATACAAATTCGGGTATGACACAGATACAGCAAAAAAATGTATAATTTTGTAATTTATTTGTACAATCCACCTGGATTGTTTCTGCTACACTTTGAGTGTTGTATCAGCTACATCATGGGGCATCGCTTAATTTCCGTTAAATATAATCAGAAATGGAAGTCTGTCACAAAACTAAGACATAAATTTTGAGCTACTAATCTTTCAGGGGAATTATTGCCAAGACTTTGGTTCAGTTAACTTTAAAATTAAGTATTGTTTGCAAATCCAAATTCTAGATATGGAAAGTGATTTTGAATAAAAATTCTTACCATATCTCTGTACCAGTCATGGCATCCTACACTGATTTTGGTGTGATATCTGAATATCATCTAAAAATGCTTCACACAATGACATTGAATATCAAATGAAATCAATTTCTTCAGTTATCTGTAACTTTGTCTTTCCTTATTATCTGCATGTATTACATATACAAAATGTAGTTCAGAGAATTTCATATACAAGGATTCAGCAGTGTTACACAGACAAAGGTGACAACGTCTCATTTATGGCTACTAGAGATTGTATGGATGTCTTCCCATGGTCAAAACAGACATTAAATCTGAATCTGTAACCTGAATGTAAGGATTCTGTTCTCCTTGCCACCTACATGTGAGCATGCCTCATGCCTACCCATCAGACAGTGTAAGGATTTTTCTACACCATTTAGGACAAGTCAGATCACACCTGTCAAGAGTGACTCATACAGGTAAGGCAACAGGTTTATCAAGAGATGGCTGCCATGGCAAACAGGTAGTGAGTTCAGTTTTGTTTGAATCAAAAGAAGAGCCAAAATAGCTAGGCACTATCTTCAGTACATTATGGTTTTTTTCTTCTGCAAATATTATTGAGCCAGTGCTACACAAATAATGGAGTTGTACTGTATACCTCATAGATGCATTTTGATCAAGAGATACTGCAGTTTCAGTAAGTTCTAATGCTGGTGAGCTAAAAAAAAATACCAAATCCTTCTCCCAAACACTTTTCTTAAATATTGTAGACATATTCTAGAGACAATGTGCTTGACAACACCTGGCACACAGAATCGGCAAACTATTTAGAAAAAAATAATTAATTTTTTTTTTTAGAAAGGAGAAAAGGTATGAAACTGATGCCAAAAAAATTTTGAAACAAAATCAGCCATGAACAAGCCAGTGTAACAACACTAGTAAACTCCGAACAGCAGTACCAAAACAGAACACTGTAAATTACTTTTCAAATTTAATGCCTTTTACAATACATCATTAATATCTGAGAAAAGGAATAAATAATACCACCTCAGCTGGAAAGGAAAAACCAAGATGGTTCCATGCAGTTAGCTAGTTTTAGCCCCAAACCCAAATGTTCTGCAAATAGAATCAGCAGTAAGAACTGCAGTAAGAATTACAGTACAATGCATAATACACTGTCATTAACTATTAACTACTTTGATTTCAAAGGACTTCAGGGGGTCTGTGTGTGATATACATACTCAAGATACACAGTCTCTAAAGGAAGTCAACTATATTATAAGAAGCTAAATGCTATCAAGAATATCACTGCCAGAACAGTAAAAATAAAAAATCCAAACAAAAAAACCCAGCCTATTCAACAGTCTTGTATTTTATTTGCAAAAAATTAACACACAATACATGAAAAGATGTTTCATATTAACTTGAACAATTGCAAACCTCCTCTGAAGAAAATGCCTTTAAAATTGCACTAAAATAGTATTGTTGCTTCAGTGCTTCTCACGTATATTACATTTACTCGGATTGCAAATCGAGTAAACTTAAGTAAATCATTCATTAAGTTGTGTTGTTCTGTTTGTTTCCCTTCCAAATTCAAATTCCAGAAACAGAATTTGAAGGTCAAGCTAAGTTATTTCTGGCTTCTCTACTGACTCTGATTGAAACATGTTCTTGTCCCACAGGCTATAAATTTACCTATCACTCTCCCCAAGTAAATGATCACCTTGGCACCTCTCTTCCCTGCTTATATCCTACCTCCCTGCTTCACTCCACAGGAACCAGTTATCTCCTTTCTCATATAATCCAAGACCAATTATTCTCAATGGTATTTAATTTTGAAGTTTGTTGTTTCTATTTCAGATCCAAAAAAAGGGGCTTCTGTGACCAAATGCCACTTTGCCAACTGTACTAATTGTTCCAAGAGAAGATATCGCCTTTACCTACAATTCCAATCTAGCATCTGGTAAGACATATGCAGTCAGTATTATCAACAACTTCTGTGTCGTTGTTTTAATAATTCAGAATGAGACAATGAGATGAAGAGATTATTGCCCCACTTTACACATCCTATCCAATTACTTTATGGCATTTGTACAGACTGCATTGCATAGTTACTCAAGTGATGCAACTGAGATTTGTGCATAAATGAATAAAAGACATCACAGGTTAAAACTTCAATAAAATGCTAGCAAGGGTTACATTCTGTTTTAATCCTTAGACAGCTGAGTCGTATGGCTGCTATTGAACATGCTCTTTGCCTCAAGCCTTGAGCTTTTCTTTGTATTATGTCTTGATCTGCAAAGGAGTGATGAATAAAATAACTAGGAAATGTTATTTCTTCCCTCATGGTGAAGTGGGGAAAAGAAGGGAGAGTAAGATTCAGTATGCATAGCAGACTATCTAGTGAAGTCAAAGAACCCAGCGTACTAAGAAAAGTGAAAGCAGTGGCATCAAAAATGCTAATTATTTACTTACTACAGCATTACTCACATTGAAACACTGAAAATTTCAGATTAAAACAGGACCTCTTTCAGTTTTTAGTTATTTAGTTTTAAAGGAGCTAGCCATTTGCCATAAAGAAAAGGTTTTGTTAAAAACCCAGTCATCCAGTGAAAACCAGAACACTATCAACCTAGCCTAGTCATTTTTGCAAATTTAATCTTAAATAACAAAATAAATTTTCCAGGTGAAGCAATGTTCTAAATAACAAAGCCGACTTCCTCCATTTCTGTTCTATCACCCCACTGAATTTAAAAGTGCTAATGTTTTGAGTAAACCCCACACAGTATCAGAAGGTGAAGGAATCACTAAATAAACCACAAATTGTACAAGATCATCTATTTACATATATTCATGTGTTTCTAAAATAGAACCAGACACAAAGATAGCAGGCAGAACTGCAGGAGGCAGGGAAACAGAAAGAGATAATAAGCCTTTCATGTGGACAATACGCTCAACCTACCAAGCACTGCAGTAAGATTCTAGTAAACCTATTCCTATACTATTTCTGAGTAATAAAAAGGTGACAAATGCAAAAGAAAGATATGTCACGGAGACAAACACTCAGTTTCTTAGGTTGGCATTAGTAGGGATTTTTGCATGAGCACTTTACTCATTTACAGAGTCTGAGATAAATAATATGGAAAACTTAGGACTAATAAAACATTAACAATTTTCTCTCTTCCAGTTGTCGTGAAATTTGGATTTTTGTTTTGAACAAGCCTGGACACTAGCAGGGGTAAATGAAGTACTCTTCTTGTGCTATTTACCAAGCTGACATAAAAAGGACTGAAATCTGATAAAATTTTCTTAGTATCTTTCTTATTACTGCCATAAAGAGGCAAGAGATTCAGAAAAAGAAAACAAAATTGAAAGTAGGTCTTCATTAGGAAACCGGGTTGCATTTTAACTCACTAGAATCAATTCACTGATGATACTGGCTGTGAACAGGCAGCATAGATGGGGGAAGCAAAATTTTCAAAAATCTCACCATGCCTTTTGAGTGCTTACCATAGTTCACCACATGAGATCCTGAAATTTTTACTCTCTCTCAACAAATGAGAGCTCAAATCTAAAAAACCAGTACAAGCTAAGTATAAACTGCCGCCATGACACTAAACATAATTTTCATGTTTAGTCTCCATATAACCAGTTATGATGTCAGCATTTTACCACTTACCCTCATACTTTTGACTAATCATTAAATAATAAGGTTTTGCAGTGAAGACAAGAACTATTAGCCTGTTTATGCGTTACTTCAGCAAACTGAATGGCTTACTGGGGATATGGTATGACTAACATGAGGTGAAGGAAGGAAACAGCTTTATGGCACCACATTTCAAATGAATCTCATGGTTAAAAAGATGGTATTACTATATAATCAGGCATGATCCTGTTCTCTTCATGGTGACTAGTCCTGTGTAAAGTTACCCTACCCTATCCATGAGTTACATTTTCAGTGAAGAATCTCCTTAAAAATTACTCATCCAGAATCTGATAGTTATAGTAAATCAAAGTAAGTAAAAAACAGAATTATAATAGGTGAATAATAAAAAATAATGGTTAGTTCATGACAGGATGAAATAAGGATACTCTAACATTCTTATTGACTTGCCTAATCCTAGGAAAATCCTTCTAATTTGTTTTTATAGACCATCACTCTGCAGTACAGCAAGCAGAGTTTGTGCATAAACAAGATGACCTAGTTTTCAACATCTGCAAGTCTTAGCTTGAAGCTTGTTTGTTACTTGAAAAGGCAATTAAAATTTAAACAAGTGTGAAAGAACAAACTCTTATTTTCCTTGAATTTATGTGAAAAAACAGTTATGCATTAACTAATATTCAATACAAAGCCACATTAGAATTCAAAATAACAGAGGATAATTAACAGTCAGATTCTTTAAGAATAAAACAAATCACAGACAGATACTAAAACGTATGCAGAAATATACAAGAACAGTAGAGGTAAACATTTCAAGAGACGGGTGGGTAATTCCTTTCAAATCATAAGCCATGTAAAGGAAGTGTAATTCCACAGAGCATTCTTCCAGTAAGAAATAAACTCTGAGCTGATGAACAAAGTAACCCGTACATTTTTGTATTGAATTAATTAAGAATCCAGACACTCAACTTGCAACAGAGAAACACTTCACGTGAAAGGTGACTTTTAAACATCAGTAGGTATTTACATAGGCAAACTTACTCCTGTTTTCTTCTATTTGTCATTTTTTTTCATTGCATTTGCATCTGTTACTATTTAACTATGCATTTCAGGATGGATTTACTGTTATTTATTGAACGTGTTATTTATTACAAGCTGAAAAGTGATACAGAAACCAAAACAATTTCTGTTCCAAAGACCTTGGAAACCAGGCAAACACAGGGAAACACAGCAAAAACTGTCAAAGGACCAAGGGGCATTACAGCACCCATTTTTCACGGAAGCTAAAGAACCCAAGTAATTTATACCTCTCAGTGTCCTGAAAAATGTTCTGGAAGACAAAGGTGCCAGAACTTATTGAATGTTATACTAACAAACTATTCTGAGTAAATTCAGCTCCATCCCCGTGGAGCTGTGATCCAAAGGATGGCTTTTTAGTTAAAGCACAAATGCTGAAGTCAAAAGGATTATATTCTGTTACCCAGCTCCTCTGCAGGACTTCAGACACTTGGCCAAGACTGTTACATATTTTCTTTACTTCATTCTGCATTAGGAGTCCAAAAGTCATCACTTACACAAATGCACTTTAACATCTACATAAACAAGTGTTTTAGACTTTTCCCATGAACCTACTTTTTTTTTTACAAGCTATTTTGATGACAAAATTTGGCATCCTACAGACAAGCGCACAATACTATGAACGCTTAAGATTTCTGCTGCCGTAGACTATGGCATTCATAAAAGAAATAACTGATAAATTAAAAATGAAGGATGGGAAGTAGAGTGGTGACAGGAAATTAAATCTCCTCTAAAATTAAGTATATGTTGCCATGCTTTGTGAACTTACATTTAAAAGCTCAAAGATTATTCAATATACAAATAAATTATCTGACTATATAAATATCTGATCTCAGGTGCATTAAAAGAACATAGAAGAATAGAAGCTGAGGTTGCCATTAGTGCAGAAATGTCAATATTAGTATTTCCTCACTGTACATTTATGTACTTTCTGATCCTTATATTACTCTTAAATTCACTCTTTGAATTGTCCTGATTTCTTTATTTTTAATTACAACCTTCTTTGACCTTTTTCCTCTTACTAATATAAAGTATTTTCAAAGGATGAAAGAGAACAGCCATTTAAATATATTCTAGTTACTTCGACACTGATCCTGGGTAAAATCATAGAATGGAAGGTAAAGACTTCAATCAGTTTAAAATTAGAGACACTAGAATAACTGATGAGCATCAGAACAGCTTTAGGAGAACTAAGTCTTGCCAAACACCACTTTTTTCTGAATACAGGTTTATTTGATCAAAGTAACTGCGTTGACATCAAATGCCTTGCAGAAGCCTTTTAATAGGCTTATATGACATTCTGAGACAAAAAAAATCAGTACTATAAAAAAAAAATCCGTATAGGGTCTGAAATCGATTATACCTATGCAAATTACAGGCATCCAAAGGTAAATGTAAATGAGATGCTACTAATACAAGGGAGCATTCCCAGTCAGATCCTATGTGGCTGGTTTTGGCCAACAGTAACATAGGCATCTTTATCATAGCCTGGAACATGGTCTTGCATCACATTCTGGCATAGTCACTTGAGAAGAAAAGAAAAAAGTTTACAAACTGAAAGTTATCAGAAGAGAAAAAAAAGAGTCAAGGAACGATTTTAGATCTTAAATAATGAAGAGTGAACACTGTACTTCACGTACTAATTATCCAACTGAATACTGAAGCAATGTGATTATCATCTACATATTCCTACATGCAAAAGAGATGCCTTTTACATTTAAGACGTACAGTGTTATGAGATAACGTGTTTTTCACACTATTCTCTTCAATATCACAATCTAGTAATAGATGCAAAGCCTAATACAGAATCTCAGAATTCTTGTAGAATACTTGCATACAAAAAATTCGAGCTCTGTAAAATCACCTCTTTTTTTTAAGTATGGTTTATATACCTTCTTTTAATCTCATGAGAAGTTATTAGAATTATTACTAGAATACTAGATAAAATACTAGAATCAAAACCCCTTCAAGAAATAGGAAAAGAATTAGAAGTTTAAAAAAAATATCATACAAACTTCCCCTCAGATTCACTGTATTACCACGACCTGAAATTACATACATTGGGATTCAAATTGCCCGATTCCAATACCCTTTTCACCATTAGTACAGCTTTATATCTTAAAAGATATTTCTTTAAATCACATACATCTTGTTATTGAAGAATTCTGCCTTAGTGTGACTTATGTTTGGATTTCCTCTTTCTACCGTTCCCTCATTCTCTTACATAATTCATTTGCTTAGCATCTGAGAAAAGACTACAGGTTAGCATCCTGGAACCTATTAGCCAGCATACTGTTGCCCTCCTCGGACAGCACCTCTGGGCAGATGGTCTGGCAAGCCAGTTCGCTCCATCCTGATTCTCCCCAGACAGAGACACAAGCGATTCATCCCTCCTGGCAGATAAGCTGCTGACATTTCCATCTCTGTTTACTGGGTTAGCTGACAGATTGTTGACATTATCCTTTTATTTTCTCCCTATTCTCTTTACATTAGAGCTAGGAACTTTAGCAGGTGAACACTCACTTTCTGCTACAGTCTAGAGATACCACATCGAGTCAACTTTACTAGTAGTTTCATTTTCAGAGTATAAAAGTTAAGCATGTGTATTAAATATCTACATTGCAAAACGCAGTTTGACAAAAAATTAGAAGGTCCTGAGAGAAACAGGCATCACAAGTCGTATGATACGTATTAATTTCACATACAGATGCTATTTATCAAGGAAAGCAAAATATTTTGCAAAGATTTCTTAAGGTACTGAAAAAACACTTATGAGGAGCTGAACTGATCTTGCTCCATAAAAAAATTTAATCAGACCTCTTTTTTAACTTAAGTGACAAGCAGTTGAATTCTATAAGCTAAAGAATTTTAAACTCAGAGTCTCCAAAAGGAAATGCACCTTTTTAAAGCAAACAATTGACTTAAGTAACTTCAGGAGTGTAAGAGTCAGATCCAAAAGTTCTATCTAGCTATAAAAAAAAAGATATGTCATAAATTTTAATGATGCTTGGCAGCTCCATAAATTTTAAGCAACTTAATCTTGAGGTTGCTCAACTGTACAACACACAAAAAACTTACTTTTATATAGTATTACACAAAAAAATCTTCCTAGGACTGGAACCTTACAAGCCCTACAGGACATGGAGAGAGTGAGAACAGGCTTAGATACAGGACTAGCAGAATAAAAATATACCACTAGTGCTCTAAGAAGGGGGGAAAGCACAGAATCACAGAATCGTATAGGTTGGAAAAGACCTTTAAGATCATCAAGTCCAACCGTAAACCTAACACTGCCAAGACCACCACTACACCATGTCCCTAAGCACCTCATCCAAACGTCCTTTAAATACCTCCAGGGATGGCGACTCAACCACTTCCCTGGGCAGCCTGTTCCAATGCTTGATAACCCTTTCAGTGAAGAAAAATTTCCTAATATCCAGGCTAAACCTCCCCTGGCACAACTTGAGGCCATTTCCTCTTGTCCTATCACTTGTTACCTGGGAGAAGAGACCGACCCCCACCTCGCTACAACCTCCTTTCAGGTAGTTGTAGAGAGCAATAAGGTCTCCCCTCAGCCTCCTTTTCTCCAGGCTAAACAACCCCAGTTCCCTCAGCCGCTCCTCATAAGACTTCTGCGCTAGACCCTTCACCAGCTTCGTTGCCCTTCTCTGGACACGCTCCAGCACCTCAATGTCTTTCTTGCAGTGAGGGGCCCAAAACTGAACACAGTATTCGAGGTGCAATCACTAACCACTCTAAGACATGGACCCATAAACTTCTGACTCCACTAGACTACATTACATGGCACACAAAAACATGGAAAGCCATTTTTTTAGTCGCTGTTTACTAAAAACTCACTAAACTCGCATGGCTTTACCAAGGGCAAGTCCTGCCTGACCAACCTAGTGGCTTTCTACAATGGAGTTACCACATCAATGGACAAGGGAAAAGCAATGGATGTCGTCTATCTGGACTTCTGTAAAGCCTTTGACGTGGTCCCCCGCAGCATCCTTCTCTCTAAATTGGAGAGATAGGAGAGATACGGATTTGATGGGTGGACTGTTCAGTGGATAAGGAATTGGTTGGATGGTTGCATCCAGAGGGTAGCAGTCAATGGCTCAATGTCCAGATGG
Source organism: Mycteria americana (assembly GCF_035582795.1). NCBI lineage: Eukaryota > Metazoa > Chordata > Aves > Ciconiiformes > Ciconiidae > Mycteria > Mycteria americana. Next base: position 23,553,031 of record NC_134373.1, read on the forward strand.
AGACCAGTGACAAGTGGTGTCCCTCGGGGGTCCGTACTGGGACCAGTGCTGTTCAATATTTTCATCAATGACATTGACAGCGAGATCAAGTGCACCCTCAGCAAGTTTGCAGATGACACCAAGCTGAGTGGTGCAGTTGACACACCAGAAGGATGGGATGTCATCCAGAGGGACCTGGACAAGCTGGAGAAGTGGGTCTGTGTGAACCTCATGAGGTTCAACAAGGCCAAGTGCAGGGTCCTACACCTGGGTTGGGGCAATCCTCAGTTCCAATACAGGCTGGGGGATGATGTGATTGAGAGCAGCCCTGCAGAAAAGGCCTCGGGGGTACTGATGGACGAAAAGCTGGACATGAGCCGACAATGTGCGCTCACAGCCCAGCAGGCCAACCATATCCTGGGCCGCATCAAAAGAAGCGTGGCCAGCAGGTCGAGGGAGGTGATTCTGCCCCTCTACTCCACTCTGGTGAGACCTCACCTGGAGTACTGCGTCCAGCTCTGGAGCTCTCAGCACAAGAAGGACACGGAGCTGTTGGAGCGAGTCCAGAGGAGGGCCATGAAAATGATCCGAGGGCTGGAGCACTCCTGCTATGAGGACAGGCTGAGAGAGTTGGGGTTGTTCAGCCTGGAGAAGAGAAGGCTAAAAAGACGGGGACAGACTTTTTAGCAAGGCCTGTTGTGACAGGACAAGGAGCAATGGTATTAAACTAAGGGAGGGCAGATTTAGACTGGATTTAAGAAAGGAATTTTTTACAATGAGGGTGGTGAGGCACTGGAACAGGTTGCCCAGAGAGGTAGTGGAGGCCCCATCCCTGGAAACATTCAAGGTCAGGCTGGATGGGGCTCTGAGCAACCTGATCTAGTTAAAGATGTCCCTGCTCATTGCAGGGGGGTTGGACTAGATGACCTGTAAAGGCCCCTTCCAATCCAAAACATTTTATGATTCTAAATTATGATTGTGTTTTAATATTGAAGAAAAAAAAAAAACAACACCACAAAACCCCCTAAGTTTTGCATCATGATTGTATTATTTCTAAATTATTAGGACACATTATAAAGGTAAAAGCTGACAGGATATTTAGCTCTGGATTCTCCCTCTCTCTTTGCCCTCAACCACCACCAGTTATGCTTTTATCTTTGAGCTCTGCCCACTGCTTTTTTGCTGTTGCCCCTCTCTCAGAAAAAGCTTGCACTTTTTTTTTAATGTTGATGTGATGTGCTTCTTTAAAAATGCTAAGCTGGAAAATTTACATGTAGAAATAAACACTAAATACCTCTAAGGCTGAATAACTATTTGGTCACATTCCCCAGCCTCCAGGGTGCTTACTACTATAACATTTTTGCTGAATAATTTCAAAGTGCATAGGAACTAATTCCAGTGCCTGTATTTTAGATTTGACTGGTACCTGTAATCAACCTGATAAAGAAGAAAAATATCCTAAGAAACAGAAACAAAATATTATTTCACTGGAGTCCAAATCTCCAAGTATTTTTTTTAGCATATAAATAAGAAATTAGACTATACAAATAATTCTTTATTGGATCAACATTTATCAAACATTTCTTGTGCCTTTAAATGACACTTTAAACAGACATTTTTTCCCCTAATTCAAGAACCTGAAAGTTGCAAAAGAAACAATTCAAATATGACCCATTTCAAATACCCTTCTCCTATTCACTATTAATGATTTAAATCACCTACTAGCTTCTGAAATTTCTAAGACACAAGAAAAAAAATTTCTTCAGATAAACTTAACAGAGAATGGAAATAATTCTTATCGGCATATTTTCAGGGATAATAAGAATGATGCTGAAAGTGTGCCTCTCTTTCACCTAGTTTCCCAGACAATAATGTAGAAATCACTAAATAGATGGGGAATATTTAAAAGGGAAAGTGACTAAGCATTTCTTTTTGAAGTCTGTAGGACAGGAATTATTCAAAATAGGAAGTATGCCTCATTTATAAACATAGAAATTAGTGTTATCCAAAGCACACTGGTAAAGGGACTAAAAAATAACAATAAAACAGAACACACAATATACATAACACCAGCATCAGAGCTGTAAAACATTGGGTATATACTTATTTTTAATAATTTATAGAACATTTCTGAAAAGGTATCAACTAAACAAACAGATGGAGGATATAGCTAAAAATTACTTCAACAGCTCCCAAAAGAGAGAAGTCTTGAAAGGAAGACTCATTTATCTGTCCAGGGCTTTTGGTCTTATAATTTATTGATTTTCATTCAGCAGAAAAGAGTATTTTTTTGTAAGTTTCCCTTGAAAACCACTTTAGATACACACGTGATGCAATACATTTGGCAAGGTATGTCCTTGAGTCACACTAATATATCTGAACCTGAGTTGAGTTAGATGCAGACTGTCATAAATATGATATATGGGAAAATGGACCCGCGGAAAAAATTTACAAAAAGATTCAAGTTTTGCAAGATTGCAATATGAGTCCCTAAGTGAGCTGTAATAGTATTATTATTAGAAGTATATTCTCCTTTGCTATCATGAAGGAACTGGAATAAATAATATTCTATCCTGAAATGGAGAACTATAAATAAAATTTGAACGATTTCTCCATCTAATCATCCACGGTTTAGCACTACAGGGAAAATGTGAGAAGTCTGACTGACTTGGTATTATAGAATACCTTAGTATCAGGAAAAAAAATTCTGAGTCAACAAGACTTCAAAAAGCTATGTTTCTTACTTTTATTGCCTCTCTGAATGATAAAGACAAAATAAAAAATGAATTAAGCGGTGAAGAAAGTTTTCTTAGTTCTGTTAAATATTTCCTCTCAATATTCCTAAATGACACAGGAGGAAAAAAAAAAAATCCCTTATTTTCCAGTTAGGTTAAATTACTTCATTAAAAGATTAGAAAAAAAACTAAAACAAAACCAATTCAAAAACTATGTTGATACTCTGTGGCCTTAAAATAATTTTTATTTAGTTAGTACAGAAGTTCTACAGAGATTTCAAACCTAATTGTCTCCTCCCCATCTTCAACACAAACAATGCACTTTTTGTAACATATGTCTATATTAGCATCAAATACAACTTTATAGTGCTTCTGATATTTTACAAAAGCTCTATAATATTTGGCCACTGTTTAAGACGTGCAAATAAATTTTAGTACTTTTAAAAAATATTTAAATTCTAGTTTGCTGTGGGGACATGCGCAAAAAGAAAATATTCTGTTACATTCTTATTCTGCATTTTTATGTTCATGATTTTGTGAATCAAAAAATGCTACTTCCCTTTAAGAAACAGACAACCCTTTTGGGAGGGTCAGCAAATTTAGTAATTTATAGCAAGAAAATATTTAGTTAAATTACTGAATTAAACAATAACCTATCTGAAATGTTTTCATATGACATCATCTACAAAATAATTGAACTAACAAGGAAAGAAATTAATATAATTAAATGTTGAAAAGTCCTTACAATTTGTATTGTCCTGGTATGCCCTTAACTTTCTAGTTAGTTATTCTAGTGCAGCAAATAGAACAAAGCTACACTGACACCAGTGTTTCATTCCTCTTATATCTAAATTCTGTTTCCTGAAAGAAGGATGCTTACCCACTGTAAATAGGTTCACAAGAACTATTCACTCAATGTATTTAAATGAACTCAATACTAAAAGGGGAACAGTTTCTTCATGAAATTTTCTGACTGCTTATATACTTGACCTCCTCCAGGCTAAGTGCCTTTTCCCTCCATTTTATTTACATGAATATACAGCCAACCATTTTAAGATTTTACATACATATCAGTATCCACAGGAAGCATACGCTGTCTGCTGACTTACTGAAAGGGCAGCTAGGCCTTTTTACAGCGAAAAACAAATCAATGCTCAAAACAATACATTGGTTTTTTTCAAAGAATACGTCATCATAAACAAAAAGCACCATTTTGCATACAGATCTGTCTGACAAGGATACTTAAAAACCCAAAACATTCTGCAGCATCCTAATACAAGACAAAAATCTCTGCCTAAATTTTAACATATTCCAGTAATTCACAGAATTCCAATGTGCCCACTTCCTCCTCTCCAGGCTAACATTCCCTTTTTTCTGTTTTAGACCTGAACAAGAGCTGCTTGCACACAGTTAAAAGAGTCTATGTAAAAAAAGAACTTTTTAGTGATAGCCTCTGAAAATAAACTAAACTTACTCTGCTGAAGCACATCATGAGCTGCATCACTTCTACATATCCTTAAACGCCTCCTTTCTCAGTATATCTGTTCCTTGTCAGTTTTCATGGGAGAAGAAGGTGAATGGCACTCAGCACTGGACCTGCCAGAACTTCACTATTCACAACATAGCACCTAATGGAACAGTAGAAAAGAGTTGGTTTGAATAATTTAATTAAAAAAAAAAAAAAAAGGAGGGCGGGGGAACAAAATTATCTTGCAAAACAAAAGCAATATTTGATTCCCACCAACTTCTAGGTTTGAATTCTACCTGTTTGTGAACACAGACCATTTCTGGTGAAACTGAGATTCATTCACTACACATTTCAGAATTAACTGTACTGAAGGGTAAACTAGATGAGTGAAATCTTACTAAGATTATAGAATGGTTTAAAGATTTGAATCTAGTTAAATTCCATATTGATGAAAATTATGAACATGAATTTATTGCTCAGCAGTCCACTGAGTTTCTAGTTTCTGAAAGTCTTGCTAATCACTGCTGGCAAATTTAGAAATGAGAATCAACAAGAATGTTGATCGCAGTAGACCAAAGACCTGGCTACACCAAGATTTACATGCAGGGAATCTGATAGGCGTAGCACCTTCTCTATGTCTGCAGAGGTGGACGTTTCATTGCACTATAAATTATTGTTTTCAGATGCTTACAAGAACTAAGTTGATTTCTTAGTTTTTACAGCATATAATGGTTTTTACTTAAAAACAATTCTCCAGCTCCCTTGCCTGACCATCCCCCCCCCCCCCCCAATAGTCATCTCCCATATTTCACTCATTTTTTGACAGGAAAGCAAGAAGGATTTTCCTGACTCAAAATGCCTTTCAGCTTACCTTAAGAAGAGAGACTTTAAAACACAAAACTGAATTTGGCAGAAACCAAACATCTTTTTATATTTTATAAAATTGAGACCTGCAAGTAAATTCAATTTGTGGTCAAAAGAGACACAATGTTTCCTTCAAATGCATGGTAGGATAGCTTAAAGTGCCTGTAAAATGTGCTCACTGATGCAAATGCTTAAAACATTATCTACTGCCAGTAGCTGCACCACTGGCAGTAGATTACAAGTGCAGAAAATTTCTACTATGGCAGAAAACTGACACTTTATACATGCTTAAAACTAGGCAAAAAAGCCTAGCAAAAAAGAATAAAAGCATTTTTAATAAATATAATGGTAAAAATCAGGTTTTAGATAAAAAATTTCATACACCATAAAATCTTACCTCACTAAGTTGGTGCTGATGAATAAAATCATTTAACAAAATTATGTTTACTATCGGTTTTTACCTATCTCTGTAAGAATGGGCCTTTATAATCTGAAAAAGAGACAACCTGAGATCTATAGGCTTGAAAGCAAAGAAACACGTTTTCTTGGCCACCTAGCTGTTATGACTAGTATAGTTCTCAGTTTTGAATTTCCCAATGCATTAAATATCTCAGATTGTCTGTAAATGTTTCCATCAAAGCTGCTTATATTAAGTGAAAATCGTGTTGTGCAAACATTTTGTTAGGCCATTCTTTCTTTTTACTGTTACATCCCAGTGCCAGATGAATATTTCCCATCAACAGACAGACTGAACCTATGAAAGCTGAAACTGGAAAATTTCTTTCATGGATCTGTACAGAGCAGTAAAGTCATGGTGGGAAAGATACCAGAAAATCCATTGGTCTAAGCACAATTCAGTAAGTTCATGGGGAAGCACATGAGCACAGGGTGCATTGCTGCTCCAACGATAGATTCCACCGCAGCTTCTTTCCACCTTTCAATCTCATTAAGCACAACCGCCTGAGATTTATGTACATATACAGCCATTGTGATAAATTTTTTCCACCATATTATCTGAAGGTAAGAGAAATCACCGAATTGTTTAGGTTCAAAGGGACCTCTTGAGGTCACCTAGTCCAACGCCCTTGCGCAAGCAGGATCACCCCGACCAGGTTGTGGAGGACCATGTCCAGATGGCTTTTGAATATCTCCATAGATGGAGACTCCACTACCTCTCCGGGCAACCTGTTCCAGTGTTTGATCATCCTCACAGTAAAAAAGGTTTTTCTCTTGTTCCGAGGGAATTTCAAGTGTTTTAATTTGTGCCCATTGCCACTTGTCCTATCAGCAGGGATTACTGACAAAAGTCTTGCTCCCTCTTCTTCATTGTCTCCCAGCAGGTACTTACACACATAAGATCCCTGCTGAGCCTTCTCTTCTCCAGATTGAAAGTCACAGTTCTCTCAGCCTGTCTTCATATGACAGATTCTCCAATCCCTTGATGATCTTTGTGGTCCTTCTATGGACTCACTCCAGGAAGTCCACGTATTTCCCATACTGGGGAGCCCAGAAGTGGACATGGTGCTCCAGATATGACCTCACCAATGCTGAATACAGAGGAACAGGATCACCTGCCTCAACCTGCTGGCAGTGCTTTTCCTAATGCAGCCCAGGATGTTGTGTGGCCTTCTTTCGTGTTCAACTTATTGCCCACCAGGACCCCAAAATCCCACTCTGCTGAGCAGCTTTCCAGCCACTTGCCCCCCAGCATGTACTGGCAGGACTTGGCACTGCCCTTTGTTGAACAACATGAGATTCCTCTCTGCCCAATTTTCTAGCCTGTCCGGGTCCATCTGAGTGGCAGCACAAACACTTGGTGTATAGTATTGTGTAGTAACTCCTCACCATTTCTGTATTGTCTGCAAATTTGCTGAGGATGCACTCTGTTCCATCACAGTTATTAACAAAGAGGTTGAACAGTACTGCCCCAGTATTAATCCCTGGGATACACACCAATTAGTGATTTGCCTCCAACTGAACTTTGTGCTACAACATTATTCTTCAGCAATTAACATAAGAACTGTGGTTTGTTTGCTTCAAATTCATTATTTATATTTTTTCTTGGTTCAACAAATTCCATAAATATTAATACACATGCTAAATTAAGTAACTTGTGAGTAGAGTTTTTCTATTTGACCATCTGCAGCCAAAAGAACTTTCTGCAGCAAAATGGAGAGGAAATCTGAGTACTACAAAGCCTAAGAGCACATGGATTTAAAATAGAGACTAAAGACAGGTTTAAGTCCCTGTGTCCTCAATCTGTGGCACTAATTTCTAAAGATGTTTTTATACTGTGTTATCTTTGTACTATTAACAATACTATGCATATTTTATCACCATTTCCCTTTTGACAGAACTAGGTCTCCATAAACACATACAGATCTGGAAGCAGAATAAAAGTGTTTGAAAACAAACATCTCAAATGTTGGGTAGCATATAAAAGCTAAAACATTATAATTGTCTTTACCATTATTGGCCTTGTATTATATAAGGAGGTTACGCTGGATTTTCTTTTTGATGTTAGTATCACAACAGGAAGCCAAAATTGTAAGACCTTTCTCTTCTGAAAGTAAAGCTGCTGTTAAATTCAGTCATGAACCACTTTCTCCACTTAGAACTGCTAGTAAAGCATGTGGGGAACATGCTTGATTTCCGACTCTATAGGCTATGAAAACCTTGCCATGAGACCAAAGAGTCTTACTATTCATAATCCCACATTTTACTTAATTTAGTTCATGCACAGTCACTGATGTATTTAAGACTATTATCCAGAGGAATACTTGAAGTTATTGATATCACATTTCTGTTATCAGGATTTTCTGCAGGTAAGTTCAGGTGCTCCAACACCATCAAGGTCTACATCGCTAGAGTTTTAACTCCATCGAGTGCCCTTTAGACCAAATAGATCTAAAGGTAAGCTCAATGAAAAACAAAACCAAAACCAAAAAACAATTAAAACTACCACCACAATCACCAACACCACTCACTGGTCCTTCAGGTTGGGGATGTGAGGGAGAAATTAAGTAACAAGCCAAGAAATATCCTTGTGAAAATATATATTTTTTTTTAAATCCTCCATACCTTAAATGCTGTCAGGCAGCTCAGGAAGGACCAAACTCAAACTGGATCATGCTAGGTCAGCTTCTACAATACTAAGCAGAGTTCTGCTATCAAGGATGTACTACTCAAAAGATACTTCATCTAGCTCAAGGCATAGAGAATTTCATTTAGTTGAGTCCAATGTATGCAATCAGCAGAGTAAAAGTAGTGTGTGAGCTATACTTCTGGACCCAAGGTTGCCCAATAACTAGATTCATATTGTATAAATTGATTCCTTGTTATTTATAGATGTTAAGTGATGTGATCAATACTGTAGCATGCATTTTGCACATGTATCTAGCTGGGTGTTATTCTCTGCCCACTCAAAGTATTTATATCTATGTATGTACTAGATGTGTTGCAGTACTTCATTAAATGACTTAACACCTTAAAATGCTGTACCTACAAAAGCTGCCGTTATTTTGAAGGAAATAAAATTCCCAGAAACAGCTATTCAAAACAAAGCCCACAAAAAAGTGTTTTTAAAGTGTTATCATGTTAGATATTTGCTTTGTAGATTATATTAATCTTCAGTAAAATAAATATTTGCTTTTATTATTAAACATCAATTTAAAAAAATGTAATGCAGTGGAATGTATTAAAACACCCAGATAGCTGCAAAATATCTATGGAAATTGTGGCTGAAATATCTTATAATTTGAGAATAAAAAAGGAATGAAGTAACTTAAAAAAAACTGTATAAAAATACATACACAAAATACAAATTAGAGACAGATAAAAAAATAACATAAAAAAGAACATATAATACGTCATGTATAATACATACTGAGATAGTTGTAAGTCTGTTTCCACTATTTGTAAAGAAATTGTTGAGACTCTTCCACCTAAGATGAGACTTACTATATCAGTTACATTTCAATTCTTGGCTGCAACATCCTTTCAGCCTGCCCCTACGCTGCACTCTTGTGAGATAGTGTGGTAATGCAATAGCTCAAGATGACTAGTTTCAATAATATGCGGTTTCTTCAGTTCAGAGATGCACAATGGGAAAGGAGTGACATAGCAGTTGCATGCATGGGAGAGAACTTCTTGGCCTTAATTTGCTGTTGCTGGAGGATTCAGCAAGAAAAACGGATTTAACACACCTGCAAGCGTTCTTTTCTGAACTGGCACTGTAGATCAGGACTACTAAATATTTATGTTACAAATAAAACTGACAGAAGAGAAAGCAGTCAGACAAGCTTTTAATATCATATTATGGTTCGATAATAATTATTCATAGAATAATAATTTTAAAAGTATTTTGATTTTAAGTGGAATAACCTGCTGTAACTTGTTATGCAATTCCAGCTCTTGGCTGTAACAGGAATCAAGATACTCAACTCCTTCATAGCAATATGTGTTTCTTGGCTTTAAGCAAATCTGTGCTTATCCTGCCTATAATGACTGTGACCACATTAGTGCACTTCTGAACCAAATCTGGTGAACTGTACCACTAACCTGCTGGCCATTACCTGGGTCATGCAGCTGTTTCCAATCTTATAATCAGTTGTGCTTATTTTTAAGGTAGCACCAATAACCTTAAAATAATCTTTAAAAGCAATTAAATAATACCATATGTCTACTGTTAAGCCAGGAAATCAACATTTGGAAAGCCTGGGCAAGGCCGTTCAGCTAGTTTTCAGTTATACAAAGTACATGCTTATTTCCATGTTATGTTAGTAAAAACATGTAGTGAGTAAAAGAGGAAAGGAATCGATGGAGGATCATCTTAAATAGTTAGAACTACAATAGCAGTAATCCATAACTATATCTGACAATGGAAACTCTAGCTGCAGTCCTTTCTGCAATGTCACTAATGGTTGCTGTGGAAATAACAGTGTCATTAATCCAAAATTGAAAGCAGGGAGCGTCTGAAAACTCAAAGCCCAGTCTGCAGCATCTCTAGTGTTAAATTTCTAATGTTAAAATTTATTTACAGGATTGTATTTCTCACCCATAAATCACATTCTCTCAATCCTCTTTTCTGCCTCCCACCCAGCTACACCTCCACCCACCCTACTTCAAGGCCATACTGTTTGTGCAAGGTAATGTTCATCGCTGCATATAGTAAAATGATTCTACCTTCTGTTACCCAACAGCGCTTCTTTTTCACTCCGTATCATTAATAGTTAGTCATAGAGCTATTATTCATTCTCTGAACTCCTAAAATGAGATATCGCTGATAGGTTTATATCCTTAGCAACCGCACATAATATGGAGAACTGTATTTTGCTGAGCTGTATCATCACATGTTCCTATTTCTGCTTGCAAACAGACTCCTGTTGTTGTTGAAGAATGTGTTTCAACAACGGGATTCAACAAGATATTTCATACCAGTTAATATTTAAAACATGTCTTTACCTCCCTAGCAATGTCACTACTTTGAGTTACTGCAGTCTTTCAGCCCAATAGTAGATCTCTCTGCCAGCTAGTACTAAGCCAGGTACCTATTAAGCCTTGGTTCTAGTATAAAAATATACATATGTCTCTGGTTTTGCCTTAAATAATATTGCCTCTTTATATGTAAAAGCATGGCAGGTATGTTAAATTGCCTAAAATATTTAATCACATAGTGAAAATTATTCCCGTAAACATAAATGCTGCTTTTTATTTTAAAACTTCATATTTACCATATTTTACTCAAATTCCTTACTATATTTTACTCAATTTTACTCCACGTGCACAGTAGGGAGTGCCCCAAATAGAAGAGGTAAGACTGTGAAATTCCTTCTAGAAAATGAAATTGTTTCAATAGTCACAGTCAAATTTTATATTCGCCAGGAAAAAAGTGCAAGATATACAAGGACTTTAAAAAAATAATGTCTCTAACTTTAGATACATGTTTGCATTAGCTTACTTTCATATAATAAAGGAAGGGGTGTTGGAAGAGTACCTTTGCTATACTAAGCATGAACTGGATTCAGTGAAGTCAGCTGGTCTTTCAACACAGACCCAACCTGAATAGACCCTCTATCATCTACAATTTAACCCTTTCCAAAGGCAGTAACAACGTTCGGAAATGAGGAAAGTCATAAGGTCAGAGAATACTACAGCAGCAGGAATACTTAGAAGCTGACATCTCTAAGTAAATTCTTCATTTGATAAGGAAAAGATGTCTACTGTTCAAATCCCACATCTTGTTTCTGGATGTTTTTTGGCCAATATTAGCAGCAGACTTCTTACAATTCTACATTACTTTTAGACCAACCATGCTTCAAAAGCACTACAAGGAAGCCAAAAAACCCAAACTTGATACAACTAATATCTCAGTACACAAGGGGAACTTTTGTTCATGCAGTACTATAGCAACATCTTGTTCCATACACAGACCTAGCCGGTATGACCTGCTTTCCTTTTCCATATATACAACCATGTTAAACAACAACAAAAAAATCTTTAAAAATCATTTATGCAGTTATTCATTACAAAATACTACCCTTTTGCTCCATTTGGCCCTCTTTTTGTTACTCTTTTGCCAGAGCCTCACTTTCCTAAACCCTTCCAAAAGACAGTCAGAGCCACTGCATCTTACAGTCACAAATACTTTACCCCCAAACCAGACGGAAAGAATTATTTGAATTTTGAATAAGGGAGGTGAGAACTACAGGGACCACTGTTATTCCCTCAGGCTCCAAAGACAGCCAGAAAAGCCTATTACCCATTTGCTCCAAGGATATTATCAACTCAGACAGCACAAAGAGGTTTTCCGTAGGTCTTCTGAAGGAAGGAGAAATGGGAGAGCAGGTGAGGCAGTATTTCCTGAGGAGCAGAGGGTAAATTCAGGCTTCTGAAAGGATAGTAATAATAGCAATATGGGACTAAAATGTGTGGGGAAGTACTTAACACGTAAACCAGAGTGTGTCTGTATGTACTTTTTTTTTTAAACAAAGAACATTAAATGACAGAGGGGACAAATTAAATAAATACAGCTATCATATTACATGCCACCCCTACTTCTATCAAAGAGGTGTTCTCAGGTAAATTATGCACCTTGTATACCAAACTCTTCAAGAAGGTGCCTCTTCAATGACTCGCCTAGAGAAAGTATGTTTTCAGCCTTGAGAGGGAGATGATATTTTGAAATACCTTCAGCTGAATTTGTCTGTTGAAAATAGGTATGTGTATATATAATCATGCTTATATTCACACAGTTATCAACATTTCCTTTTCTCCCCCCCATTGAAAATGCTACTTTGAGTGTTAAAAAAGTCTCTCGTCAGTTATCTGTACTGAAAATAGAAAGAGATTGGTTTTATTAGCAAATACTTTATTGTTATAATTGTATGCAGTTATCCATTCCTTTAGTTGTTATTGCCAGTGGAGATGATTCTTAGTCTTTCCCCAGTGACGTTGTATTTGTCACTATTCTGGGCATTAATCCAAGTCCAAAGATAGGAATGAAAATTATAGGCTCTTCCTACATAGCTTTCCTTTTTAGCAACTTCATGCAGGCTCCACATTAGCAACTTCTAACTTCTCTCAGATTTCTTCCTACATAAGTCACTCTCCAAATGGATCAAAAGTGAAATAAATTCAGCTCACTGCCATAAGGGAATTTATTCTTTAACTTCTTACTGAAAATACACTTTTTTTTTTCCAAATTCAAATAAAGCTAACAGGTTTTTGTGGTTGTTGTTTTCTTGCAGCATCTTCTATAGTATCTATCACATTAATATCTGAGGAAAACATTAATGGAATTTTCTTCACAGTAGTTCTGTAAAATGGAAAATATCATTATCCTCATTTTAGCAATAGGGAACTCATGCACAGAGAAAGTGTACTGCATGTTCAACATCAGAAGAGAAGATTATGCTGAAATCAAGAATACCTTTCTGGAAATACAATCTTTCTCATTCCTAATTCTTTCAGTGTTTTGGAAAATATTGCTGTATATTCTTACTGCTGTTCCATGATGCTAATTAAACAGAATGCTGAATGCAACTTTTTTATTTGATCTTATTCATCATACTACCTCAGTGGGTAGGAGCCCCAGTCATGGGTCAGGATTCATTCTGCCAAATGTTAACAAACTAACAAGTTGGAAATGCTAAAAATATTAACTGACCGAAAAAATATAGATAACCAAATTTAATTCACTCCTAGTCTGAATTAACTGACAGCAAGTCTATTTTGAAGCAGGAGACAGAACTAAGGTGTCACTGATACCATCTGTCATTTATGCTTTGACACAGAAAAGATATTTGTAAGGCACATCCGCAGCCTACTGCTAATGGAAAATCTCTGTTTTTGATTATATGGAACCCCTACATAGCAGTAGGGGTATACAGTGCTCTCTATACGTTAACCAAATCTCTTGGATCATATCAAGTAGATACTTTAAAAGAGATTTACTGTTTCACTGAACTTTAAATGGACATACTGACAACACACTGGAAATCAGCTAGACTTTTTTTTTTTCCTTTCCTCTTGAGACCCTTCCTCCTTCTTCACTTCTCTTTATTTATAATAATGAAAAAGAAGGAAACCATATTTGCATGTAGCTCTTCAACCTCACTCTAAAATAAAATCAAGAACTGTTGCCAAAAAACTTCTTGGCTGCCTTTCACAATGAAATGTATTCATTTAGGGTTAAAATGAGCAATCAGATATGATTACAAATTGAATGGTGATTGGGAAGCACTCAATCACTTAACTAAGATAAAACACTATGAGTGGCAAATCAGAAAATACTTCTGAAAGAAAAATCTGAGAGGCTGCAAACACAATCAAAAGACAAACTAAATGGCAGGGAAGTCATTAGCAAAACAGCATTTGACAAGCCCAATTGCCTCCTACTTATTTTTGTCCTACCATTTTAAAATCATCACTTCCCACAGCCCATTTCTAGTTTTCTCCCTCTTTCCTTCTTTCCCTTGCTAGCCCTTTTGGCAAAACAAAAACTACCTGTTCTTCTACTCCTTCTCGAAACACATCAGTCTTTCACTCACTAACCCCCTCCAAACCTGCATTACTGCAGAACCTACTACAGGACTTTATATGTACAAACAGTTCTATCAGATATACAAGTAACAAAAATACACAAGAAGCATAACAAAATAATCCATTACATCCTGCAGGTGTATGTAATTGGTTAGCTCTTATGGTATATTCATATAATACCATAGAGCATTCACTTTGTCCAAGTTTTCATCATTAATATTCTATCCATAAATCAGATTTTAAAATAAAAAAACAAGCAAAAACTTATGGGGAGTTCACAGTTTTCAAATGCATAGCAAAAATGTTCAGTCACTTGGTACATGATAAATAAACAATAATCTGTTTATTGCCTGTAACATTTTACACTGTAAGCATCTTAACTACTTAGGTAGCTTGATTCAAACACCAACTTTCTCCATCAGATTTGCAACATCTTATCTCCTCACCCTCTGCATTGAAACAAAGAGAAACATGAGTTTGAAAATTAGTAAGACTCATAAATGGACAAATAGTTGTAAGGAATGCCAAGTTACTAAGATTGTTATGAACAAGCCAACAAAGACAGAAGGAGTTTGACTAAACTCTGACACAATTATCACTTACTGTACTTAATTTTTGTCATGTTTTTATAATATGACACTCTCTTTTGAGAAAAAGAATTGAAACAGGATCACTTGATTTTAGTTTCCATCCCTGACAAATCTTTTTGAGTGTGTCAGAATGCCCACAATGGATTCTGAGTTCAGGCGCTGTTTTCACCATTTGTTTCAATTGTCATTGTGTTTGTAGAAAACGTTTCCATTAGGGCCTGTGTAAGCAGTAACTGAAGCAAGTGAGAATCCTGACGCGGATTTCAGGGCTCACCATACACCACCTACGTGAAGCTACACGTGCCGATGGCCTATAGGGGTTCGTTAGCGTTTCGCAGCACACAACTAAAAGAAGCCAAATATTGCCCCCTAGTGCCTGCAGGACAAAGCACGGCGTTTACGAACAACTGACTTTCAACATTATACCGTAATACAGAGTCTTTCAACGGGAATTTGCCGCGGAAGCATGGAGGATTGCGGTAACGCGTAATTCCAAGGCCGGCAAAAAGCCTTGCTCCTTAACCCTTGCTGGGTGAGTTCATCACAACATAGCTCAGAAATTACCTGTATGAGCATATAACTGAGTAAGAACCACTCAGTTCTGCAAAGAGGAATTAAAAACACTAGCAAAGAACTTCAGGAAAGAATAGTGTATTGGGGATACAAGCAATATATGTATAAAAATATGAGGAAAAAGGGCCTGTTTATACTCAAAGTATATTGTGTGCTTAGACAGAAGAAAAATACTGAGTAAATTGACCTTAGTTTTCCAGATAAGCCCATAACTTATCATATTAAAGGCAGCATTTTTTAAGCTACTACAAGTATACATTCAGTTCACCATCCACCTCAGAAAGCACAGGAGAGATATTCCCTAAAAAGCAAGTGAACCATGCCATAGATTAGTATTCATTCTGAAGACATTCAAGGATTAAAGCACAGAAAAGGAGGACTGAAACAGCAAGCGCTAGTAACAGAAATTAATACAGTAACACCAATTTTAATCGTTTGAAAACAAAAGCACGTAAGTAGTTATCAAAGCAACTTGTTTTATTTGCTTATAGGATCTGTTAAGGCACTGGAGAAATACTATAGTAAAAGCTCTAGGATTGCACATGGCTTCATGTCATCAGTGAATCACAAACATCCAGCAGAATACCAGCACTTGCAGTATCACGAGCTTCCGCTACAGTTCAGAAAGAGAACTGAAGCAATTAAGCTAACCAACTGGTAACTACAATGCCATTACACTCAGCATAAATCAAAACTATGCATGTAGCAAAGAAATTTAGCACACTTCACAAAAACACCCTTTATACATAAATATATGCCCACCAAACATGTCTCTGTGCCCTTACCTTTCATTCTCTGAACACTGAATGCCTTCAGGCTGGCTGCTGGCTAGCATGTTATCAGTCACTTGCAACTTACCCTCTTGCCTCCAGGTCTCCTACTTGTGTTTATTATGGCTATATTCTTTCATCTAAAATAATTCTGTAGTATTTTTTTTTTATGTCCATAATCCGGTAGTCAGAAGAGGAATTTAAATAAAGAGCCTGAAGATCCCACAGTTCAACTCCTCATGACAACACCCATTTATCTGCTATTGCACATTCAGTAAGCAACCCATGATATACACTGTACATTATAATTCCTTTGACCATTACCAGGACAGCAATCTTTTCCATCCAGGAAAAAAAAAAATTCTGGCATTAAGGGCTTACAGTAGCATAAACATGTATGAAGAAGAACAGAGATTGTTATAAAATAAAACTGTAAGATCCAGAATAAGAGGAAAAACATAGTAGATACTAAAAGCCGAAGCCTCTAATGGAGAAGCAGGGTAAGCCAACCTACTTAACCCAAGGCTGTAGCCAAATACTACTGTCTCCGTTTAGTCAACACTGAAGGGGCACAGCGTGACATAACTGAGTAAGCTGGTTTTATTATGGTGACAGCTTCAGGCAGCTACCTAAATTGGTTCTTATATGTCTTCATGAATTAAAATTGCTTTACTATTTTCTCCTGACAACTAGTCAACTTTCCCCACCAGCTACCAGCATAAAAATTTATCTGCTGAATATGAGGCATATTGAGATAGACTGTTTATACTTTTTTGCAGACCTGGCTGAAAACACTGGAAAAACCTTACCTCAGCTTTTGAGAGAAAAAAAAACATTGCAGAAGAAACTGTAAAAGTCTTCTCAAGAACATTCCTTTTCTGCAAACCTGGCTGGTTTGTGGAAAACAATGCCTGTTACCATTTACTTCCACTTCCAGAGAAAACTGATAATTTTGGTGTGAAATAGCAAAGTAAAATGGGAGGAAAAAATTCTAAGCTGATTGACATTTTTCCTCACCAGTTTGTCTTTGCAGAATGTAACTCATCAATCTCAACACTCTTCCAAATGGTTCCCAACTTCATCCCAATTTATCAAGTCCTCAGGGATACAGACAGACCCTGTTTCTCTTATGCCTTGCTCGCTGCTACCCAACTACACAGTTTATTCTTCCACACTCCTAGCACCAGTTTCAGTGAACCTGGCCTGCTTTCTCTGGGGGATAGGAGGAGAGGGGAAGATTTTTCATACTTTGTCTTCCCCCAGATATTTTCTGCATTCCTGTAGGCAAAATGTGATAGGTTTTAGGCATTTGTTGAAAAGTTCTGTTTGTGAAAATTTCGCAATCAGTTCACATTTCAAAGTACCCTTTTTAGGGTGTTTTTTTTCCCCACTTGCAGATTTTATATTAAGTTCTATATTAGAACTGTAGAAATATCAAACTTTCCTATAACCCAACAGCCCTAGTAAATAAAGTTTGCAAACTTTGTATTGTTAAATCAGTGCCCTCAATGCCCTCCTTTGTATGTTCAGGATCATAGTGTAGGGGTATGGAAAACAAGTTTCTTGTAGACCAGGCAGTATCTTTAATCTTTCTCTCAATTTACAGATATCTATGTACCCAACACTCAGATGGAGAGGGAATTAGCCAGGTGCAGTGATCCCTGAGAAAGATTTATACCTACATTAATTACATAACTTTGATAACCATACTATATTGTATCTTTATGTAGGCAACAAGTTTGAGACATATGGCATAACAATTCACTACTATTGTTATGATTTGTAAGAAAGTCAGATCTATTCAGACTGAGGATGAAAGATTTTTTTCAAGTGGTGAAGGGCCACACTTGGCCTGCTTTCTCCTACCCTTTCAAATCTGGTCAAGCAACACAAAAGGTGATATCCAGACCTGCTAGAGCAACACTTAAAGCAAATCCCAATTCTTATAACTTCTCCTCACTCAAATTCTAACTCATAGCCAGGTAAACAATCAAGCAGACATAACTGGCTTCTGTTTTCAGCTTCTCTTTTTCCTCAATTTAGGTGGTCCAGCAGGTAGAAGTGTGATATTAACTTCAATCCTAAACCCTTAGCTAAGTACAAGCACAGTTAGCTGTACTCACATGCTGTTCACTTAGAGTCATCTGAATATGAAGCAACCATTTATTCTCTTATTTATTTTCTCAATCATAGTAAATAATCAACAGTAGAGGTACTGGGAGTCAAAAGTACACAAAGGGGAAAAAAAAATCCAAGTTCCAAGAAAGGTGAATGAAACATCTAGGAGAGCAGATAACTACTTCTTTTTGGGCTCAGACCGTTTAGCTGTAAAGTTACAGGGTGTAACACAGCAACACAGTTCCCAATTCACAGTTAGGAGTTCTTAGTACAGCTCTCCCACACCAGCATGCCTGCCCTCTGGGCTTCACTGGGGCTATTTTGAACCAGAAGAATTTTGGTTTTGATTTTCCCAGGTACAGATCCCATGAATTAATGAGTTGGAGAGAAATGATGAGTTTACATTTCAAACTTCCCATAAGGAAGTCATATATAAAGCTTCAAATTCTCTTATTTAGCTGGGTTTGTGTAAGATTTAAATAAATATTTGACACAGCCAACTAGTAAGGCAGATCCAGTTGCAATTCAAGATTTTTTTTTCCCTCCAGATGCTTCTTTTGACCACAACTGTGCAGGACATGCTATACATGAAGCAGAAAATTTTCATTATCACAAAAGACTGAAGACCCAGGATCTACAATGAGAACCATCAACAAAAGGTTACCAATGCTGCCTACACAAGATTTATCACCTATATGTTTAAAGACTCTATGTTTCTCCAAAACAGGTTGATTATGGTAGCTACAACTCATAGGAAAGGAAAAGCTGTACTGGTAACTTCCAACTTCAGTTGTTTAGCATTTGTCCACTAACTTCACAAAGACTGCAAGTTCTTATGAAGGCCAGGTTAGAACTTTTAGAGTGTAAACAAACATTTTCCTCAAACCGTAATTCTTTTAAGTAGTTTCTCTAATGCTCTATATACTCTTCATGGAGACCAGGTGCGCAGTGTTTATTAAGCTCATCAACTAAGCAACACAAGCAGACTGCTTACAGCTGTAACATAAGGAGGTTGCATTCCCCTGTAGTCCTGACCATCCTTGCTGGGGTGCCTGATTAAGCTGGGCAGTTTTCATTCCATCTTGCTCAGACACATCAAAGACTCATTTCTCAGCAAAATCTTTTTTAAAAGTGGTCCATAATCACTCTTACTGGCAGACCATTAGGTACCTTACAGCTAAATTAATTTGCTGTTGAAAACAGTAGTTCTTTCTTAATATGTTTGCCTCATGGACAAAGACACTATTAAAAAGTAAAAGGTTACTGACCTTGTCAGGAAGGACTAACAAGTCTGACATTAAAGTGTCATGTGATTATAACAATCATCCCCTACAAAAAAATGCTCATTTTTTTCCATTTTATTCATTCATTTAAAGAAAGAGGTAAAAGCAAATGAAAACTCTTTTATGTCTGTCAATTCCCATCACATGGCTTGTCTTTTTCTAGGCCTGCTTTCTGTCTAATCTTTCGTACATCTTTTATCTCATATGTTTTCAGATGACCTAGACCACATCCTTGGAGTACACAAAGAGCTTATAGTATTGAGTTTTCTCTGTTTTTTTAATGCCTTGTTTGCTTTAATATATTTAACGCTTGTGAAAGATGACAGCATTTTAATTGGCATTTAAAAATTTAGTTCTCAAGCAGTAACACTAGCAAAGCAAAGGCTGTAACAGTGCAGGCTTCTCCACGAAGCTCTGCCAACACAGCTCAGTGCCATCTCATCCTATTATTTATTATAGTTTCTACTACCTTGCCCAGTGGAGATGTCAGGCATATTGGTAGGTAGTTTCCTGGATCATTCCTGGAGTCCTTTTAGGCAGTCATATTTGTCACATTTGCCATTTTCCAATACCACTTAGTAGTACCACTGATATTAAGCAAAAACTTAGCACTCCCCTTTCTCCAGCTACAAGTTGATTTAGGATTCCAAGATTAATGCATCTGATCATCCCAAATCATTATTGCTTATCTTTTCCATTCACTCTATTGATAATTCAGTTTAAGGCATATTCTCTGTCTGGTCCTCCATACAGGAAGAGTTCTGCTGTGGAATTCTTCCCAAGATACTCTCCAGTGAACAAAAAAACCTCCTTACTTTCTCTGTTCTGGTTTTCCCACCCAACCTACATTCTCTGAGGATCCTCAGGATTTTCTTGCAGGATTTCTGCTCATAAATACTAAAGCTACTAATATCGACTTCCTTTTTGCTGGTTGTTGCTCTTAACTCATTTTAGCCTGCCTTAATGTGTTTCCACATTTCCCGAAGATTTATGATCCCTTCTGTTTCCTTTTTTGGACATAACTTCCTTTGTGTCCTTCTTTTTGGAAGATGCCTTCTTTTCTTTGTAATTGCCCTATCCCTGTGGTTTAACTGTGTTGGCACGCTTCAGAGCCTGGCCCTCCACCACAGCCACAGGAGTAAACAATTGTACAAACTGTCCTGCAGCAAACTCCCAAAGAACATAATGCAAACACTGATTTATGGACTTCTTAGTGCACCCTGTAATTTTATTCACAATGTACTACTAGTCTCATTGCTAAGATTAAAACCAGTATTAAGCTTTTCATACAATAACCACATCCCAAAGCACAGCAAGGAGCACAGAGCAATCCAAGTGATCAAAGACTACTCTCATAGTACAGGAAAAAGACCCTCTACACAATCTTTTGGGAAGTGCCAATTCCTTCCCTACTTCAGTGCTAATATACTGAATTAAAGCTTTTAAGTTTACAAACACTGCTCGGAATCATGCCAGTATGACTGATACAAGTAAAATTCTAGGACTCTTAAATAAGTGGGTGCCACATTCAGGCACCGGCCCCCTCACATATTAAGAGCTGCATAGTGGGAACTTGACTTAATTCGCGTCAAATAAATGCCTGAAGAATGTATCTGATTAATAACAAGGACATACAGGAGAAAGCATGTGCACAAAACAGCAATTATTTTCTGAGGTAACAAATGCATACTCCAAACTGGAATTAAAACAAAATCGCAGAACTCAGAGGGACTATTGTAGAGCACGTGGGTGTTAGATAAAAAGGTTTTGTGAGGAAGTTGCTACAGTACTTAAACATACAGAGTCTGGTAGAATACTGTCATGAAAACCTACTATACACTTTATTACACTCTGCTTTAAAACAACTTAATTCCCTATTTTTACACAGAATTCTTTGTACGGTCCAACAAAAAAAAAATGTTGCTACTGAGTCACAGGAACTTTCTCTGCACCTTAGGCCTCTCAAATTTTCTCTGCTGAGTCATGTCATCTGACTGGTCACACAAGAATACATGTCAGCTTGTAGCTTGTCATGGAGTTGATTAGAGATTTTTTTTTTGAAGGAGCTGAAGCTAATGTGCTTAAGCTATTGAACAAAAATGTCATATATGCTTTTTATGTGCACTTTGTTCTCCATATTAAATCATATGCATCATAGATCTTTAAAGACAAAATTACAGATGCACAGCAGATGCACTCCTTTAACCCCTGCAGTTGATTCTAGCAAAGTATTATCAAATGTAAGGGTTCTTAAGACTATAGAAAGGAAATTAGCATGTTCTATTTTCTTCTGCTATTTAATCGTCACCTCTCAGGTTTTTTTCCCCATAATGATTTAATCTTGTTGAAAATTTTAGGTCCGTTCCTATTGATGGGGCCCTCCGGTAAGTGGAATAAGTTCCCAAAGTGATTTTTTGACTCTTGTGGGCCCTAAATTTTACATCCAGTAATACTTCACAAAATTAATGACTGTCTCCAACTTTTTATTATTGCCTGCTACTTCCTACATGTTTTTGTTTAAGATGTACATTTCTTTGTGTGGCTTGTTGTATGTTTACAAAGCATGTTTCTGCTGGAGACTGCCTGGTCTCAGCTCAAGGTAACTGTAGTATCTACAGACTCTAAACTTTCAGCACTGTAATTTTGCATCTTTTAATTACTTCAGCCTCTTCCTATACTTTTACTGTAACCCCACTATGTTATCTTATTCCCGTTTTGCTGACTTAGCACTCTCTACAGTAGCTTGCCCTCCCTGAGGAGAAAAAACGATACCTGCAGGAACGAGGCCTCGTAAATAACATCGATATTGAAAAGCAACAACAAATAAGCAACTGTGACATTGAAGCTAGTTTTCGCTACACACCCTACAGAGAAAGCTTTCCTCGTGCATTCAGGATAAACAAGTATTTTGTAAACGCGGGGTCTTATAAATAAAGGCAGAAGCGCTTACTTTCTGTCAAGTTTCAAACGAAGGACCGACCGGACGAGGGGCCGCCGCCGCCTCACAGCCCCGAGGCACCGCCTGCCCGCCCGCCCGCCCGCGCGAGGCCCCGCCACTCCTCCCAGCACCTGACCCCGATTCACCAGGTCTCTCTGCAGACCCGGTGCCAGGCAGGGCGCGGGCGAGCCAGGCCCATCAACTCACGCCTTTCCAAAGCCCGTGGAGGTGCCGCGGGACCCTTCCGAGCCCGCCTGAGAGAAGCCCGCACCGCTGCCCGCCTGCCACCGCTCCCCGCCCGCCCGGGAGGAGCGGGAGAGCCTGCCCGCCGCGCCTCTCTGCTCCCTCCCCTGCCTCTCCCGGGGCCCGCGGGGCTCCGACAGCAGAGGCAGCCCGCAGCAGCTCAGCGGCGCTGTGAGGGAAGCGCCGCGCCTCCCCCGCAGCAGCCGGCGATGGAGCGCGGCGGGCCGGAGCCGCTGTCGGCCGCTGCTCACCAGGTACCGGGTGAGGTGGGAGGCTCTCCGCGGCTCGGGAAGCCCGCCGGCATTCACCTGACTTCTCTTTACTGTCCTCTACCTATCGTCGTGGGACGTTGGATGGGGGGGTGTGAGCGTTTAGAGGGTGCCGCGGCCGGTTTTGGCGGGCTTTATAGCGACCAGCTGCGTGAAGCGTCCCGGGCGGGTCGGTGCTTCAGTCCGGTTGTGTTGACGAGCGGACAGCAGCTACGGCTTTTTCATCTCTGTTCAGTTTCCCCCTAATTCGTATGAAGAAGAAAGACTCATAGGTACCACGCAGGACAAGAAATGCAATCTGAGAGCTCTTATTCTTGTGAGGTAGGGGAACTGTGGCTGCTTGGCACAGCTAAAATTCAGTCTCGCTTGAGGACCAGAACTTGAGCACCCTATCTCCTGGTGGGCCCGCCGCTCTCGGTACGGTAGTGGGTGGCCCTCGCGGCCTGCAGCCGCTCCCTGGGAGAGGACCCTACGGGAGGCAAGCGCACCCCGTTCACCTCTTCCGCAGCCTTCCACGTTGCATAGCTCGCTAGCACGCCTCCCAATGGGCATTCCCTCCCGTCTGCAGTCCAGGTGCACCTTCAGGAGCGCTTGTCTTCACGCAGGAGCCATTTCACCTGTGTCACATTTTCTGTTGCCCTTTCTTGTCCTTTTTGCCAATTGAAACGTGTTCTCTTACAAGTGGGGAAGGGACCAGGGTTCATGACAGAGTCTTTGAGCTGTACAATGCACATTGTGTTCATTTTCTTGTAAAAACTGAAGAGAGATAACTGGACTGTTCTAGTTCAGTGCAATTTCATATGTACTGTGCTGTAAGTAGCAGAGAGCATTAAAATTTCAGGAGAGAATGACAGTGATGCTTCTGCTGCTTAAATCAGTGGTGGAATAAAATGTAGCACCTCTAAGTCTAGATGAGAAACAGCTGAGAGAGAATGTTACCTATAAAACTGCATGTGATATGGAGAAGATACGTAGGAAACAATGGTTGGTTTGTCTATAATGATACAAAAATTTTTGGGACACCAAGTGGAAATATTTAATGGTAGATTCAGAATAAAGAAGAGGACCTGTCTTTTCATGTGATGTATCATTAACATGTGGTATTCATTGCCACATGACATTGCAGATGCTGAAAAATATACATGGCTTCAAAAAAGGGGCAAATTCAAGGAGCAATCCATTAAGGGATGTGATGCACCAAGAACATATCTGCTTTGGGAAGTCCAGGATATGTGAACTAATGAAAGCTGGGACAGGAAAGTTATTTGCTAACTATCTATTTTTCATGTTCTTATACTCCTCCCTAGGCACCTTCCATGGCCACTCAGAAATGGGGTAGAGGTTATACTGGCCTTTGATCTGAGCCAGTATTACTCTTCTTATGTTAGTACTGCTTAAGGATTAAAGGTTACACTTAAATATGTAGCCTCCTTGAGGCACTGTCATGCTTGTCTGCTTATACTACTATCTGCAGATGACTTGGATTTATCAGTCAGTTTTTTTTCTAGGAGTATTAGTGACAAGCATCTGAGTTTGTACTACTTGTTAGATATGTTAAATAGGCTCCTGCATCCATGAAATAGTGGTTTTATTTTCATGGTAAATACACAACGTTTTGCTTTTGTAGAACACAGGTGGGCATTTTCTTCATTAAATGCATGTTCCTCTTTTGAATTATATGACTTCATTTAAAATACTGGCCTTCTAATGAATGATTCTAAAATGTTCGCTGACAGCAGAGTGGTGATCTGAGGCAAGGACCATTGCATGCTTATGAAGAAATGCTTTTTGAAGATAAGAACTTTAATTTTTGAAGCTACTGGCTACAAATTGTGTTTTGAACTTTGGTTTGTACCAGACCTTCCCACAGAAACTTTCTGGGACTAGCCAATTTTATAGTGTCGTTAACTATTCATAATGAACTAAACCATTGGATGACACAGAAATATTTAAAATGCTAGATAAAACCTTGAATTAGAGCATCTTCAGATGTTGGCATACTTTACTAGTAACTCTTTCAATTGATTTAATTCCCCTGATTCAGGGGCCTATTTTTACTGACGAGTCGTATTAGCCAAAATATTTTTAAAAATACTTGATTCACATTTCTGCCTTTGGAACGTGACTAAAAAGGTCTTTGTTTGACAGCCTACCTCTGAGTTTATATACATTTCTGTCCTTCCACGTATTTGTTTTCCAGAGAAGAATTAATTACAGAAGATTATGGGTCAGACTTATACAGGAATTGGATGCCTAATGCCCCTTTGATTTCTCACTGAAAAAAATGGGATTTAGTTATCAAAATACCTCTACAAATCTGAGTATATGACAATTTTTTTTTTGTCTTGAACAGACTATGTGTAAAATCCTTGTTGTCGCCTATTTTTCTCATGTATAATGTTATCATTGTTTTCCTGAAATAGGTTGAAACAGATGACCAAACAGCCCTTGTTAGGAAGCCCAGGAATAAAGGAGGAAACAGTGATCTGGCATCAGCTGGATTTAACATTATCAACTCTATCATAGGATCAGGCATTATAGGTAAGTATACTTCTCTTCAGTATCCTGTGTTCAGCCTTGTTTATACATGCATGACTATCCAGTTTGGAGAATACCACTGTTGTCTTACTTTCTCCTGCTGTTCCTAAAGACTTTTCTCTATTTGCTTACTATGTAAAAATGCAGAGGTGTTAGCTGAGATCATGTCTCTCAGTGATAAATGTCCTACAGCCTCTTTGTCATAATGATCAGAGAGAACTGGCTGGGCAGGTGCTGACTGAACTTCACACCTAGGCAACCACTGAAAATGATCTTTCTGAGCTTATTAAGCATGCTGGTCCGATTTGGGAGGTTGATAGCATTTTTAAAAATCTGAATATGTCTTTATTTTGGTTGTCACAAATAAGTATATGGAAAGGTTCTTCTATAATCTCTCCTTTTCCTATTTACAGGATTGCCATATTCAATGAAGGAAGCTGGTTTTCCACTAGGAGTACTGCTTTTATTTGGGGTTGCCTATATCACAGGTACTCTCAAAGCAGTTTCTGTTGTAAAGTGAAAATTAGTTTTGCAACGTTTAGCTGATCTTGAGCTTAATGATACCTTAAACAAGTATATCTATGCCAATAAAAATGACAGATTTTTTCCTTACCTCATTAATGCCTTGAGCAGATAAGAATTATACTGTACAACATATAAAGCTGCTTTTTGTGTGCATTTTATTTTCGTCAAGCCTAGTTTCTTAGACTAGGTCAAGGTGACATTTGGAAGAATAGTTCTTATTTGTGCCTCATAATCACCTGTTATAGTCCACTGTTTTTACCCTGATTAAGACACTGATCCTTGAGTGGGTTGTATATCACTTTTTTTAAATATACCACAGAATAAAAACCTTTGGTTGTACTATGATTTTGAATATTTTATTTAATTATCGTTTAATCAAAAAGATAATGGATTTACCTTCAAAAAGGGACAAGTTTTGGAATCATATGGTAAATAAACATAAGTAAATCCATTGGCATCAAAGGAGAATTTTTGTAAAGACTCTGTGGATTTACATCTTAAAACAACAAACCAAGTCAACATGAATGGCACAAATTCTGTTACCCATATGCTGAGTAGCAGTTGATGCTTTTCATTGCTTAAAATATCATTTAAGGGTCTGCATAAATGGTCAAGGTTTGACTGGAGAGCAATATAACATAAGGAATATGTTCCTTATGAATGGAAAATTTTCTCTATGGCTGATGGCAAAATACATTAATGAAGTCATATCATAAACATAGCTCAGAAATTTCAGTTACTTTTCTGTAGGAAATCTGATTTGTCCTTTGCATTTCTAAGTATTTTGAAGACTTTATAGCCATAGGCCCAGAACCTGTGAATTAAACTCAGCATTTTATTATGTTAAAGATGTGGCTCAATATATCTTTCACAAGCAAATTATAACTATAGTTAAAACTTTTTGACTTGTAGCATTTAAAGTACAGGCTAAGTATGTAACATTAGCTTTATTTTCCATAGTTTTTACTGAATAATTGGTGAATAGCTGTTATTTAGCAATTGTCACTGTATTTCATTTGGGGAATGTTTTTGAATTATACTGGGTGTAGTCCTAGATTGACAGACAAATACAATTTTAGGTCATTTAACGATAAATCTTTTTCAAGTTTTGTGGTACTAAGATCCCTGACTACAAAGACATCATATTTCTTGTACAAGATCAGCTCAGTATGCAACATAATTGATAATGAACACTTCTGTATCTCTGCTTTTGTCTACTCTCAATTCTAGTGTGAGTGTATGTTGTGTAAGAATTGCATATGCTCATGGGAATCTCTGGATTGGCTTTCATATTAACAAACGGTAGAAATCTCCTTTGTAAAGACTGTGAAAGTTCGTAATTTTAGTCATTCCTCGGAGATAATAAGAAACGATACTTTTTACAGAAAGGAACTGTTCCTATCACAGCATAGATTACAAGCTAAGTGAAAGCCAGATGAGGAATAGATGAGGTCTAGCAACTATCTGTCAAGACATCTGCACTAAAGTAATAAATTCTGTGCTGTAACTAATCTGGACTGGAAAACTGCATGGTGCTCAAATGAATATTAAAGCATAGCTTGACATAACAGCAATATTTTGAACTGTTCTTCATAAAAAGTTGAGCTTCAATCTGGGTGTAATTCCGCCTGTGACATCAGCTCTGTCTCAAGGCACATTGCTTCATGGTTTTCCAGATAAATCACTTTGCACGTATTTTATTTTAAAAGTATCCAATAAAAATGTTTATAATATTTTTATCATAAACAATGGAGAAGACACAAAATGCTAACTAGGCTTTATCTTTCACAAACTTAGATAAATAGCTGAGTAAAGTGATTGAGAGTTCTAGCACCATGACACTGGCAGTCCTTGCATTTTACCCTCTTTCAGGATATAATCAAATGCTCCATCCATTCAGGAGCCCTCTGCATTATTAATTGAATTTTCCTTTTTTTGGTGCTCGTTCCTGTTGACCGTACTGGAAACCAATGCAAATGAGTCTGTTTGTGCTGTCCCTAATCGGGAAAGCTGGAATTTCCTTCCAGTATGAGCCTATAACTCCTGGTTTTGGTGGATTGAGATCCTTTGTGAGATTTCTCAACCCTGCTCTTTCTAGTGCCACTGTTTTCCTTTTTAGAGACTTTTTTTTAAAGGAGTGAAAAAGATGAGCAGTAACCAACCACAAGTAGGTTCATACTATCTTTAACAGTAATTTTATATTTTAACAGATTATTCCATTATATTACTGATCAAAGGAGGAAACCTCTCCAGTACCAACACCTATCAAGAGCTGGTCAGAAAAACATACGGTCTTGTAGGTTATCTAATTCTTTCAACTCTTCAATTTTTATATCCATTTATTGGTAAGATCATATAAAAATATAAATGTTTTATAAATAACAAGCTCTTTCACATTACCTCATTCTTTCACTGGTTAAATATTAAGAACTCTGTAAAGAATATACTGTATATGCATTTCCTATTAAAAAAAATAATTAAAAATTGCTTGGTGTGTTCTGAAGATTGACTGAGGAAGAATTCAATGAATTGGAGGACCAGAATAATAGAAATGAACTGAAATGTAATAGCAGAGAAATTCATGATCACACACTTAAAAATTAATTACAAAAGTAGCTATGAGAAATAACAAACCAGAGATTCTGTTCTAGAATGAGTAGGAGAGCACAGATTTGATGTGCCTAAAACAAAAGGAAAATATGACTTTAGGCGTATTTTGAATTAATATTTTTTCCAAAGATGTAGTATTACTGTTATTGGAGAAGCCACTGATCAGATCTTCCTTGATCTTGAATTAACGCTCTTCAAAAGTGTTAATTCAGCCTCATACCCAATGAGCTACTAGGAAATGGGGCAGTCAAGGCCCTTTTGAAGAAGAAATAGGAAAAGAACGAACAGGTATAATCTGGGCAGGAATTAATTAGACCAGAAGTTTAAAATAAAGTTATATTCTGAAGCTGTCCCCTACAGTAGTAACATAATTAAATCAAATCTTAAATAAGCTTGGTATTTTCACATATGGGGCTGCAAGAGGTGTTGACTTGAGATACCAAGAACCTGGACTCAGTGACCACAGAGTCCCAGATCAGAATTCCTACTTTGGGAATAATCAGTCTGAATCTATTACAGGTAGCTGATATTTTTAAGGGAGTCGAGTTACTGTTACTGCAGGCCACAATGTTACATATGTTGACTTAAAAATGAGTATAATTGCTGCTTCATAGAGAATACGGAAAAGAATTATAAAGATCTCAGTCCTTTCCATGGAACTAGTTATGCATATGTATGTGCTTGAATTTCATTCTATGAGTAGTGTTAATGACTTAAAATTTCACAACAGTGAATATTATATATTAGTTAAGGTCAATACCTTTATGTATGCCATCTAAATGGTGATGACCACATGAGTATATAAATATATTTTGTGTGTATGTATACACACACGCACACATGTACACACTTCTAGTGTAGAATAAGATAAGAATGAAATATGCATGTTAAGGCCACAGTTGTTATTAATGAGAGGAAGGAATGGAAGTCCATACCTGATAATCTTCATCTATTTTCTCCTCCTTTCCTCTGGTTTAAAGGTTTTGCTAGCTTTTTACATGAGCTGGGAAGTCCTGTGCATTTGACTGCAGGACCGATTATTAGACTAACACAGGAACTTTACTAAATAGAAACAAGAATTTGAAAATAAACTAACAAAGAATTGCTGTTAGAAACAAAGAATTTTAAAAAGCCTTTTTTTCCTCTTCTGAAGTAAGTTTATATGGCAAGTCAGCACAACGGCCTTGCTTTTCAGACTGGATTCTTGCTTAGGTTGTATCTGTTTAAAAAAATAAAAAAATAAAAAGGGGGGGGGGGCGTTAAAGAATTTTCTTATTTTGTTTTAAACCTGAAACTTAGAAGTTGTTGGTGCTAGCCAGAATTCATACAAGAGGGATAGTGGCATATAATCCTGAAGTCTACAAAACATGTATTAAATGTTTATCAGATATTTCATACTTGAATTGTACTAACAGAAAATTTTATTTTCTTGAAGCTATGATCAGTTACAACATAATAACAGGAGACACTTTAACTAAAGTTTTTCAGAGAATTCCTGGAGGTAAGATGCATTTAAAAAATTCAGAATGGGGAAAATGTATTGGATAGGAATATAGCATAAGTATTTAGGGATTAGCATCCTGTGTCAGTCTGAAGTCCTACCTGTTACTTTGCTTCTAAATTACTCTTAAATATCGTTCAAGTTAAGAACTTGAACCATATTTGTATGAGTGGGTTTTTGTGTGGTTTGTTTTTTTTTTAAGAAGTCTTTCTCAAATAAAAACCATGAATCCTAGTCCTTGGTTATCATTGGACTCGGTGTCTGTGAAGAGACCACATGCTTCAGTGAAATACTGAACAAATAGAAAGAGTCTTCCACAGTGGTATATTTACAAGGTCATCATATTTTTTCATCTTTTTTAGATATTTCCTATAATAATAATTTGAATACTGAAACTACACTTTATCTAGTGAATAATTCTGGATGACTTGCAAATAATATGGACTTAATGTTTACTTAAGCATATCTGCAATAGTTGGTCATGAACTGCATATGTAACTTTCAGTTCTCTTAGATATTCACTGCAAAACCAGATGTGGCATTTTGAGCTTTTTAAGTCATGCACTTGTTACCCTTCCTCTGCTGTAAGTTTTCACAGCAGAATCAGTGGAGCAGTTTGTGTCGTGTACTTTAGCACAAAGCCAGCTAAGTTAAAACATTCTTCATTGGCAAATTAAACTAAAAAGAACATGTCTGCAATGAAGTGGAAATTAGTATTTGTATGAACTGTTTGATTTCCACAGGAGGACTATAATTTTCAGCAGGTGAAGCCTGCAAGGTGTGGATGCAGTTTTAGGTGTCACACTGTTGTTCTGTGAATACCTGATCAAGTTGATAGTGACAGTGAATATCTCATAATTTATATACCATATGACTTCTGTAATGGGAGGAACACCCAGCATGGCACATCTTTTCACCTGGCTGGTAGAATGCCTGCCTGGAAAGAGGTGGGAAAGCATTATAATCTCCCAAAGAATAGAGGGAACTGAACACATACTTTCCATGTCAATTGTCAGTCACTTTCTAGCCATAATTATTCAGCAAGCTTTCATTCAAGCCCATGATTCATGGTAGCCCGACTGCAACTGAGATACATTTTCTTTTAAGTTGTCATTGGCTTAAAAAACACCAGTTGTAGAAATAAATCCCACTGATTGCAGGGAATATTATAACATTATTGTTGTCTTCACATGGTAATCTGTATTTTGCAAGTGGAAACCAGCAAGAAAGGAGGTGCTCAAAAGAAATGTCAAAATTAACTTATTTTTTAATTAACTTATTCTTTAAGAATTTGCTTATCTTCAACAGCACAGTAATTGATGTCAACACAGTGTCAAAAAATCCTGAGGACTAAATGGCAGAAAGAAGTAGTAGAATGTTTTACTTGCAGTCTGCCAACATTGACCCAGGCATAATGAAAGAAATGAATACTAATCTATATGTAGAAATGCCAGACTTCCGAAGTCTGATATAATATATCCCATATGTTATGCATTTGGTTTGAATTTGCAGAGTTCTTGTGATGATGCACATGCTGTGTATGGCTTCCTCAACATCAGTTAATGCCTAGTCTTTATTTATGTGTTACTTAGCTTGCATAAAGAGGATAAAAGCCTGGTCAACATGAGAGTTAGTTACTTCTAGCCTTTCAAATGCAACTAATCTGTTCCTCATGTCAGTCTCTTAGAGAAATAAATTATTTTCTTTTTTGCTTTAGTTGGACCAGATAACGTGCTTACTGACCGTCGCTTCATAATTCTCCTTACCACTATCATCTTTACCTTGCCTATATCTTTATATCGAGACATAGCAAAACTGGGAAAGGTAAATCATAACAGCAGTTGATTTTTGGTTTACTTTTCTGTATGCCATTAGAAAATAAGTGCCAGTTGTAACAATGTATTTGAACTCAATTACATCTGGCTAGAGCATGTTAAATATTTTAGAAGTTCAGACTGTCTTCTGTCCCAAGAAATATTGAAAACTTGGAATAGCTTAAGCAAAACTTTGGTCTCCATATGAATCGCTAGAATTTTTTCCATCTGCTGCTAGTAGAACTCAAATCTTGTAAAGCACTGGGTGATATAGGCCCAATCTTGAAATGCTGAGCACCGTTGATTAGAAATGTTTAAATGGGAATATCACTTAAAATTAGACAGTTGCAATTGGCTAGTTACTCAAAAAGAATAACAAATTAAAAGATGATGATACAGAACAAGCTTTCTAATTATAAATATTTCACGTGATATTTAGAACTTTACTTGGTTGCTAATTATTCTTTTAAAAAAAAGTACATTATGCTGCTAAGAGGACAATCTTTCAGCAGCTTATTGACTGAATTAGTGTTTTTACCTTTACAGGTATCTCTTATTTCTCTGATTTTAACCATTGTCATCCTGATTATTGTGATGGTGAGAACAGTAACATTCAGTCCACAAGTGTGAGTATTCTTACACTTGCCACAAAGTGAATTTTTGATCATATGTAATCTGTTATTTCGCTGTTACATATATCTGCATAGTTTTGGAACATGGCTGGTTTGGGAGAGACCCAAATAAATCGGAAAAAAAAAAATCTGTATTAACAGTAATACAAAATGAACTGCTAAAACATGCTTTATCCTTTTTTTTTTTCTATTGCACATAAGCAAGTTTAGAAAAAGTCTCAAAAAACTACAGATTAATTGGAAATTGCAGGTGATATGGCTAAAAGCAGGTGGCTCCTGAATGAGCATGTGAGGTTGTCTGTCATTTGAGAAATCTTTAATTTTGTCCATTATGTCAGATGGCCTATATTTACAATCCTAAAATAGATAGTATCTTAGGAATATTTCTTTTTCTGTTAATATAATGATTTCACAATAAAAATTGAATACAAATATTGAAAAGAAAAAAGAGAAGACAATAATAGAAAATTTATTCTGTCATTTGAGGAAACAATATAAGCATGCGAAACTGTTTCCCAGGACTCATACTCTGAAAGTAGTATTTAACATTGGAGTGTTCTAGACAATTTAGTACATATGAATGTGTGTTTTGGCAATATTTTTATAATTGTATTGCAAGAAAGTGTTATGAATCTATTATCTTTCCTTTATGGCCTAGAAGATCTGCCTTTTTCCTTATCCTTCAAATGTGAAGATATGTTATAAAGACAACAAACTATTTCTGAACATGCTTTGTTATTTGTTGGAATAGTTTTATATAGTATTCTAATGTTTCTGTAAGAAGTGGATTCTTCCACCATAATTGTTTCAACAGTGTTACGCATAATTGTTCATTTGTCTTACTGCTGTAATACGTGGGTTAATTGCAGGACATTCATGTTTAATGCTCGGAAGGTGACTAGAATAGCAGTTTCTAAAGTTGTACCAGATGATGTTGTCTATCATCCATAAAATGATGCACTCAGAACAGTGTGGGACTTCCCCCCCCACCATCTTTCGAAGCAGCATGTTTTTCATACCGTGTATTAAAGGGATATTTGAAAGGGTAATCTCAAAATGCCCTGTCAAAAAAGGAAGAAGCTATATATAATGGTTACTGATGACCTTGTTACTATGGTAACATTTCTTCTCAACAGTCGTGATGCACTGAAAATTATGGAATGCATGGCTTTATTTTTTCTTACAAATAAGTATACATGTTGGGTTTTCAGTGTTTCTTGAAGTTTTACTTTTTAATTCTTTAGAGACTTCCATTTTTGCCTTTATACTTCTTGTTTTCAAAAATGCATCTAGCAAGTTGATAAACTGTTAATCGGAATTTTTTGCCTCACAAACTTTCTATCAGTCTATTTTTACTATCTGTATTTTACAGTTAGAAATAGACATATATCTTAATTATTAAAACCCTCTCCTAATATTTTGTTAATGGTGTAATGGTATGCCATCTCTTTTTTTGCAATGAGAATAAAGGACAGTAATATATTTTAATATGGGTCCCATCATAGTATTATAACAAGTGAAAATAATGCATTTACTGTGAATCCTTATTAAAATAAAATAGAAGTTGAAGTTTTCAAAGAGCTTTAAAAAAATCATGATTATGAAACACAGTCCTCAGATCTGTCATGTAGGAAAAGAATTTGTACAATCCTAGAGAAAGGCTTGATGGGGCCAAGAGAGGATATTTAATCCCTACTATTGTTACATGGCAGAACTGATTGTATGCTTGTCACTGATGACAGGTGATGGTCTAGTTTGTTCTTGGCAATTCCATGATTTCCCATTTCAGTTCTTAACTAGCCTTTTCTTATGAATTCTTCCTAAATGTATATCGTATGTCTCTTTTATGCATTTCATGTTGATTGCTTGGCCTAACCACAGTGGATATGGACAGCAAACTGTTCATTCTTTTTCAAATGCTTAAAAAACACCTGTAAAGAGCTGTAACTTGTCCCCCTTTGGTGATCCTTTCTACAGACTAAACAAACACAGTTCCTTTAGTGTTTCTCTTGTAATTTCCTGTGCTACTGATCATTCTCAATGGCTGCCCTAAGTTCTCTGTAAATTAAAGTGATGTCATGGTTCTCCAACTGTCTGTTGTATTCCCATTGAGGAGCAGAGAAGAAAGATTGAAGAAGAAAGATTTTACATGCAAAGTGTCTTGAGGTCCCTTTCAACTATCTTTTGGGGATTGCCACGCTCCTGTTTATGTAACCTAGTTTGATGTTTGCCTCTCTGGAAAATAGCATGACATTGTGCACATGCCTTGAGTTTGCAGTCTAACAGAAACACCAAGCCCTTCTCTGCAGAACTGTGAGCTGGCAATTTTTCCTTTCTTTTACTCTGTTCTCGTGAAGTTTGGGGGTTTTTTTTGCTTGTTCCCCCGTGCCCTGTTCTCATGAAGCCTTTTTTCCCCTGCATAACTGTAGATTTTGTCATTACAGAATTGAATACTGCTTTATCAGATGATTTCTCCATTTAGTAATATATTTATGGTTTTTCTTTTTTCACCCTGTTCTCTAGCATGCTTGTGTTAACTGCACATTTCATGCTTTCTGTGAAGGATGCTTCTTACTTTTTGTTCCATCGTTCCCGTTGCTGCTGAATACATTCAAAAGCGCTGGACTCAGGTCAGGTTCCACTGGAATTCCATTCAGATATCTTCCCACTTTGACAATTAGTCTCTGAGTAGTGATCAGTTTTCACTTACCTTTGGATTTTTCAAAGTGAAGATTGCTTCCCTTTGAGAGGTACAAGAAGATTATCTGGAAATGATAAAACTGTCTTTTTGCTTAAATGCAATTCACGTTCTAGTTGTCTTTGGAGTGTTGCTTCCCCCTCCCCCGCTTTGGGAGTGGAGCAGGTTGTCCAGGGACATTATAGGAATGTTATTTTCTTGTTAGCTCAAAGGAAAAAAAAAATTTATTTATTATGAGGGATTATTTGATTATTTATTTCCTCTTATGAAAAATAAGAAACTGAGGTACTTTTTCAACAATGGTTATTGTTGCCTGAAGGACATAGTGAACCTGCAGATAAAATCTGGTGTTCTGGACCCAGAGTTTACTCTCAATGGTTTAAGATGCTGAATAAAAATACATTTTGATGATCTATTCTTTACTTTATTTCTACCTGCTTATGGCTGGGTATTTTTCTACTGTGATCAAAAACAATGGGTTAGAATTATCTCAGTCTGTAAATGTGCGGTATGTTAATACCGCATGAAATAACTTCATGCTTCAAAGCTGAAACTAACATTCATTGCTGTAAAAAGCAATATTTTATGTAGCTTATAAAGATGGATCATTTTAATTTGGTGTTCTTTTGGAAAGAATGTCATGATGTCAGTGTCTGCATAATACATAAATCTCTAGGAAAAACTTCAAGAGCATCTGCTACACATAAATAGGGTGTGAGAATTACTCAACTGGCAGCTGATCACAGGGATGAAACACCAAGTGTTCAGGAAAATAACCTGAAAGTAGAAAGCTGATTCTTTCCTTCATATAAATAATCCAATAGTAAGCAAAAATAAACTTTAATGTGTAATGAAATAAAAAAATTAAACCTAAGCTACCTTATATTTACAGAACTGCTAAGTAGTTAAGCAAGAAAGAGGAGTTAAAGCAGCTGTAAGGAAGTGGGGATGACATATAGCTTTGCCTCATCTGTGTTCTTTAACAACCAACATGACTTTGATTAATACAAAATTCAAGACTGATGTGAGCATTACTCATTTTCTTTCCATTATATTGATTGCAGTTATATTCAGCATCTATAAATTTTTTCAGTATCTTTAAACTTTGAAAGTTTAAACAAAAACTAAGGTATTTTACCTTAGGATAGAATTGAAATTTTACAATTAGTTTCCTAAATGTCTAAATCATTGAATTAAACCTGAATTAATCTCCCATGTGTTCCTGGATTATTTTGATAACTGCCAGTTTGCACCTAAACTTGGTGGTTTGTAACTGATCTTCAGTCCAAAACAGTGGAAGTCTTTTGCTCATTCCAACATGTAACTCCCCTATCAAACATGTTACTTTGCTTCCTCTCTAGAAATTAGCTTTTTTTTTTCCCCCAGTCAGTGTTTCATACCTGCAAGCTGGGTTGAGATCAGGGACGTATGTTTCTCTTGCCCTCCTTAAAGATATTTTGCTTCTGATGCACTCTGCTGCTGTATTATATTTGGCAGCATTTCTCCAAAAATTACAGAAAAGATTTTTGCATAGCATGGATCTTCAGATGAGGAATATTATACTGTACATGTTTTACAAGAAGTAGAAGACAGGCTGTTTTAGACTGCCAAATAAGGTTGTCCAACTCTTACGATCTGGATATGAAATGCCTTTTACCCTGCTAGGAGGTCTTAACCTTTGCCTGGTTCATTTGTTCTTTTTATTTTCCCCTGTTCTTATGTAGATAAACACAAATATTTTCAAAACTTTATTGAACTCACTAGCGTGTTTATTATGCTATGCTTTCCATTAAGTATACTGAAGACTGAGTAGAGTCTTATTTTCTTAACCGCTAGGCTTTCTTCATCACTAGGCTTCACTGCCTTCCTACGGACAGTTCTAATTGTCAATGTGTCCTGCTGTTGTCTTACTTTCAGCTGAGACTTTTTCCTGTCTAGGATCTCCCTTGGAATGTCTTTTTGTTCAATCTTTTATTATTTTTGTTCCAAGAATCACGGTTATATTACCTCTCAGCTTTTACTTTGTGTTACAACTTCTACTATATATGATAGACAGTACAACTCTCAACAAATGCATTTAGTTTCACAAATGTATTTCTTCTGTTAACTTTCATTGTGTTTCATCTAACTACTTCTTCTTCTCCAGCATGAAAAAAACTTTGCGTTCATGCAGGCATAGCCTGTGTTTTTATGCACTGAATGAAGAGTGGTAAGCTAGCTGTAGTTGTCATTCATAGATATTCACAGCTACTGCTATTCTTGTATGAGCAGCAGTTAAAATTGTCCCCTATAAATTCCTAACAAGAATGTAGGTCAAACTGGTCACAGCAAAGGTCCTTCTCAAAAAAAAAAAAAATCCATCTTGAACAGTAGCAGCAGGATTGAAAAAGCAGAATAGGTATCGTGTTACCTGGTATTCTTGTGATAGACTTTCAGCCTATGTATGCATCTGCCTACACAGAATGCACATATTTATATGAATGTATGTATGCTTACCTTGACACTTGATACTTGATATTTCCATTAGGTGCCCTTTGTCTTGTGAGTAATTTTAAGAGATTATTCACTGTATGGCTCTTCCATAACTAGTAGCTACTGTTTCCTGACACAATTGTCTCTTTCCCAGTCTGAAGTCTTATTTTATATAGATACTTTCATGTCACCTGCACCCTTTTCCAGCAGCTTTGCTTAAGTCTGTATGTCCTGCAGACTGGACTTGGGGGTGATTTGTTGTTGGTATGGTCAGAACTCTAGAGCTGTTGACTCTTAGTTCTAAATGCTCACAAATGAAATTTCTTACTGTGTTGCTTTCAGTTCTTAGTTTACATATTGCATCTGTGTGAGATCCCTCTACTCCCGAAATATGAAAATGTTTTTCAAAACACATGCAGCAGTATACAACTTACTGTAAGAAATAGTCATATACTGTTGCATGTCATCTGTACCAACGTGCATTGTATGACATTGCAATCTGCTGGTAGTGTTCAAATCATGGATCTGAAATTCTTCCTCCATTCCACAACTAGAATGGAAGGAATTTATCTTCTTATGCTGCTAAATAAGCAGGATTTTGTTCTTTTGGATTTTTTCCCCCAAATAATACTCATAATCTGATTTGTCATTCATCCATAAAGCAAAGCTGTATTTTGGTCTGTTGCATATTGCTAGTGAATAAGTTAACACTGTGCAGGGGGAAAACTAACTCCTGTGATTTTTTTTTTTTTAATTGATTATTTGGCCACTCTATTAAAAATGTTTCAACTGAAATTCACATGCTTTCTACATTCCATTTTCTAAATCCTTGTTTATAGGAGCTTATAATATAGCTATACTGTTGCACAGGATGTACCATTTTCACAGAAATTAAGTGTGTTTCAGACAGAAGCATTCTTTATTTCTGTGCATTTTAAAAGTGTTTTGGTTTATAAGGTTTTAGATAATCTAAGTGTTAATTATTAATGGAGAAGGGACTAAGGGGACTTTCACAAATTCTATTGTCAAAGGATACTAAAACAAATTTTCATTCTGTATGTTTGATATCAAAGCTGACCTCTAGTGGTTATGGAGTGGAACAGTTGTAATGTTAGCTTTCTATATGCTATTTTTATTTTGGAATATTATTGATTTTTTTTTTTCCAATCAGAAGTGAATGTTTTCCTGACAAATTATACATTCAAACTTATGAATGTGAATTGTCCACAGACATCTCTAGTGGTTTGAAATCAGTGGCATCAAGTTAAGGGAGGCTATTTTGTGTAAGGAACTACAGCAGCTATAGCAGGTCGGAACTCCTATTTCTCAAGACAAATACCAGATAACTCTGTTTCATCTATAGTGTTTATTACATCTACATGCTGAGTCTGAGAATATTTTAGGAGGGCCATATTCATCTGCTTAAGACTAGAAGCAGTATGTTACAGTAGTCAAGGCAATACACTGCATCTAAGGACAAAAAACTGAACTTGATTTTGATGCTCAGGTTCTGTTCACTTCAAAGTTAAGCTTAGCAACCACAGCTTAAGAGCCGAAAAGGTTCTCTAAGTCTGAACTGAATGTGCATTAGATACTAAATCTGTTTTTTTAATATAGAAAAGGATTGACTACTTGAGCTCTTGAGAAATAGTAAGATATGAGTTCTGAAAGAGGAAACAGCATCATCTTTTTTTTTCTTTTTAGCAGGTGAGGGTGGAGTTTAAACATTTGAAGGCAATGAAACCTAGCATAGCATATGCCACTACAGCTGTCAAAACCAGCTAGTTATCACCAGACAGAGGGAGAGACAAAGCTGCCATTGTTACCTTCACAGAGCTGGCGTGAATCCATACGGCTTTCTAGTGGTAGGAAAATAGCAGCTAAGGCCTCAGGTGGCAGCATCTTTCCCTCTAAATAAAAACAGAGCAATCAAAGTTAGCAGCAGCCAACTTTTTAAGAGCAAGCTTCTCTGTAGTGTTCCTTTGTCTGTGCTGTAATATTACAAATAAAATGTTCAAGTGGCTTGTGAATTTCATTTGATATATTTAGCAAATTGTAGTTCTGGAAAAGGATGTTTCGTGTCCTTCTCCTTTCCTTCATTTTGGCTCTTTATCCAGAGAGGAAGTTCATGCATCAAATAGATGTTAACAAAGTTTGCTGATGGTTTTCTGTGGTCCTCCTCTAAGAATTACAATTACCACAGGTCCAAAATTGGGAGCATATCTTGGAGGAGCAGATGTGGGGGATATTATATTCTTGCCTGATTATAAAAGTCTCCATGTACTCTCTTTATTTTATCACTCCTTTGGGAACTAGCAGAATCCCTTTACTATGAGGAATAGTTGGAACAGGTGTAAAGAAACGCAAACTGCCTCACTTGATTTGTAGCCTCGGAAAAAAGTAGCTCTTGACTGTATGGATTACATGTGTAAATTCAATGGAAGAAATTGCCTCTAAATAGTCAGAAGAGATTTTGGGTTGAGATAACCTTGGTCAAAATCGTAACAGCTTTTACCTTCCCTGTTGCTGTTTCTTGGTATATGATGACTTGAAGAGTTTATTTACAAAACTGGTCACTGAAACAGGCTGACATTTGTGGCTGTAAAAACTGATTACAAAAATACTTTAATCAAAACAAGGGAGGTGAGAAGGGTATCTCCCTAGTTTCAACTTATTGTTGATGAACACTGTGGCCTACTTCAGAGAATTCTGGAGATCTGACTAGCAGTTCTGTATTACAGCATAGTATGTTAAATATTTTTTGATAACTGATAGTTGAAAAGAGGATAATCTATTAAAACAAATGTTTGTTTTAGACCCAAATCAGAAAATGCGTGGATATTTGCAAAATCGAATGCAGTACAAGCTGTTGGGGTGATGTCATTTGGTAAGTAATTTTTTTTGTATTTTCAGTATTCAGATCAACTCTAAGAAATTACTTTATTAATATTTTGGACCTAGAAATTGCGTATTTTTAATTGTAATTCTTTTATATACATGTTAAGCTGGTTTAGAAAAAAATGAAGTTGACTTTGAGTCATCCATAAGTGAATTTAATTGTTATGGTTTGAGAGATTATCCCCATCTGTTGCCCATCTGGCCCTAGAGGCTATTGCCACTGTAGCAGAGACAGTGATGTGGCACATGAATCCAGCTCAACTGTCCAGGTCATCTTAAAATGCGTGCACCGGTAGGGTTAGTCTAATTGATAAACTGAGGAGGCTGTGATCGTTCTGCATTCTTTTGGATAACCTCTAACAGAAAAATGTTAGACTGCAAAGCATACATTTGCTAGAGAGTGCCTGTTGCTTCCCGTTTCTCACAATGAACCATTCAGGTGCGTCTCAACTCACCTCCATTATCCTCATTCTAAAATCCGTTCCTGCCTGGAGGATCTGGTCTATTACTTCTTGTTAACACTGTGGTAATCTGAGGCCTCCCAATGCTTGCTGCTGCCTAAAATGGATGTCATAGGAAGTCTGAAAGTAGCAAATGGCTTTGTGGATTTAAAAAAAATCTCAATACTGCTGTTGGATTCTTAAGCAAAAGAAGAGCAGGATGAGGAAATAGAGGTGGAATGGAGGTGAGGAGGGTGGGAAATAGCATGGCATTTTAGGGTAATGTGATCAGAATCATGTCAGGGTTCTTCATCAAATCAAATAAGTAAGTAAAAGTTCAAGCCATTTATCTTTGCCACTCGTTGCAGGTTTAATGTTTGTATTTAATAATGAGTAGACTCAAACTGTGCTGTCTCTCCCCTACCTTGGAATATACACTCCGTAAATTTATTTTATATGCATGAATTCATACATTTGCTTTAACTGTTATGTGTATTTCAGCATTCATCTGCAACCATAACAGCTTTTTAATATATGGGTCTCTGGAAGAACCCACATTAAAGAACTGGTCTCGAGTCACGCATGTGTCTGTTTCACTTGCTGTTGTTATCAGTATAGTGTTTGCTGCATGTGGATATATGACTTTTACAGGATACACAGAAGGTAAACTGCTCGATCCCCCGATTCTGGTGCTTGCTGTAATCCTTACATTTCCACCTTTCTGTCTGACTTTTGTTTTTAATATCTTAGTGACTGTAAAAATGTCAAAATCATACTATGTTTGGACAGAAATATTTAGGATATTCCATGTAGTTACCCAACAACCAAAACAGGATACAAAGATGTCAGCTACATGCTAATAGGTGTCAGATTCCCAAATGTAGGCCTCACTGGTGAAAGCCCCCCTTTGAATACTTCCATAATCAAAATACTTCTAAACATCTATAATTTAGCCACATGGTCCACTAGCAGAGAGCAGTAAGAACAAAAATGGCCTTGATTTTTCTACAATGTGCCTGGCATATATTTTAGTACATTCTTCTGGATCTTTTCCTGTCTGTGCTAATATAGCATCCTATCTCTGTCTTAGAGATATTTCCTATCTTTACAATAGCTGTTCTGCTGTAACTAATCCTACTGTCACCTCTTTGTGTGTATGAATATACATATATGTATAAATGTATATAATCAGTGACATCATACTATTGAACATCATTTTATTGAAGTGGAAAAGGTGCTTTCAGAAGAACACGGCATAAATTTGTTCAGTGCACTAGCTTCTTCAGGAAAAATACACATTTCATAAGCAAGCAGATTTTTTGTTATTTAATAGTGCTGTTCCAGATTGTAGGAGAAGGCTTCCAAGCTTTTTCTTTTCCTGATGACCAGCAGCATGTAGTTGAGAACAGAGGAATTGTAGGATGGGGGTTACTGGTTGATCTGTCCTCCTTTTTTCCTGCTTCCAGTGCTGTTTATGCAGAATAACTTACTGTCCCAGCTGCAACTGTAGCTAGACTAAGTGCAAACTGGCTGAGGTATTTCAAATATAGAAAGCTCTGACTGCAGCTATCCCTCAGCGTATGACTCTACTGTAAGCAGGTTCCATCTTACCTTCTGTCTCCCCAGTCAAAATCTTTTGGCTGTTTTCTCTAAAGTACACCTTATTGCTTCTTCAGTGCCATTGTGATCCTAAAAGTAGTAAATCATAAGACAGTATAGTAATCGGGTAGCAAAGACCTGGTAGATCATCTGATCACTGTCTTGCAGTGTCTCTTGTGCCTCAGAGATCATTATTCCTGATTCTTTGTGGTAAGCACTAACCAAGATGATGATTTGAATTCTCTAGCAATGCTTTTGTTGTTAGATGTAACAAGATTTGCTAGATAATAATCCATATGTTTATAATGGGCTTTCAGGGTCAGAATATTTGAAATTCTTCACTGCAGCTTACCAGCTATGATTAGATTCTAACAGGGAGATGCCATTCTCCAGAGGTAACTCCCTAGTCTTCCTTGTGTAATTGTTGTTCTAGGAATTACATTTTTAAAGGAAATGTATCTTTTATACACAAGCTTTCTTTCTGAATCTGTCATGTATTTATTTAAACAAACACCAGCATCTCGCACAAAAACTGTGCTAAGGGGAAGGTAACAGGTGACAAACTCTAATGTGTATATGTTAAAACATTTTTGAAAGATAAATGCCACTTGAAATAAAAACACTGCTACTAGCAGGATAGGGTGAAAATTCTTCCATGATGTAATTTGTGACTGTAACTACAGTTTCATGATATGTGTCAGGAGAGGGGATCAGAAAGTCTCAATTACTCCAGTAACTCCAGTAATTTACACTTCAGTTTGCAAATAGGCAAATGACATAAAGTTCAAACTAATTGATGTTTTGCTATGCCTCAGGAGATATATTTGAAAACTACTGTAGAGATGACAACCTTGCTACATTTGGAAGGTTTTGTTATGGAGTTACTGTAATTCTGACCTTCCCCCTTGAATGTTTTGTGACCAGAGAGGTAAGAATTTATTACATTCTCCCTTTAACAATGTTGATATATATTAATAATGTTCTCACATTATTAATACATATTGTAGCTGAAGTCAATGGTTGATCTGTAATAACCTACAACCTGTTGATCTGTAATAACCTGATCTGTAATAACCAGCGTATCCTATCCTGCTCCATGTAATGAGTATGAGGTACTAGTTGTACTGTTTGGATTCTGGCAATATAATGTTGTATTACATTTATTGTAATATTATCCAATATTATATTAATAATTACTTAATAATATCAGGACTACTTAAAATTCCAAGTTTGGCACAAATGTCACTGTTGTTATGTTGAGAATAGCCGAAAATAGCATATTTATCGTGCTTACTAATTTTGCTTTATGAAAGTATCTCCAACTAGGAAATCCATCTGTTCAATAAATAATTGTAAGTGGTTTTTATTCTGTAGTGGGCAAATGAGAAGAAAGTAAGTATACCCTAAATCCTGCAGGTATAACTAAGTCAATCTTGCAAGTGTTCTGCAATTTTAGTAATGCTTGTTATGAGTTATTTCTGGAAGTGGATGAAGATGTTTTCTTGAAGCAAGATAGGTAAAGTTCAGCCAGTGTATTCTCACCCATTATTTTAGTTTCCTAAGGTTAGAAGATTTGGAATAAGCTGTTTGTTAACATAAAGAGCAAAATCAAGGTTTAAAATTGTGGTTCTGTTTCAGGTGATTGCCAATGTGTTTTTCCATGGGAGCCTCTCAACAGTTTTCCATATTGTTGTGACAGTAGTTATCATTGCTGTGGCGACTGGTGTATCATTAGTGTATGATTGCCTTGGAATAGTTTTAGAGCTGAATGTAAGTGAACATGTATACTCTTTTATTTAATAAATCACTTCTTTATAAAACAGAACTCTGAAAAATCCACAGCTCTACTGAAAATCTTACATAATTTGACATAGCAGTCAGTAGAAATGTTAGTAGGAAAAAAGGGAATTATTCACTGCTTCAAAATCAGATAATTAAAGGAGAAAGGAAATTCAGGAAGTAAAGTTCATATGGTTGGGAAGGGCTTTTAGAACAGTTCTGGAGATATGATAAGTGGCTGTGACTTACCAAATGTATTTAAACTGCAGTGGAAATCACTAGAATACTCATCCTAACTGTATTGCAGGACTGAATCTAACATTTCTTTCTCTAATCCCTGCTTCTGATGAAGTTGACAAATTACTAAACACTGGGGCAGATCCTAATGACTGCCTTGCCAAAGGGACAAAAAACAACGGGGGGGCGGGAGAAAGAACCAGTAGTAGTAAGACCACAGAGATAGTAACTAGAATTTTACCCTGCTTTGGGCTTAACAAGGAGCAAAACTGAGTAATTTCATAACCTGAGTGTATGATT
The DNA here is from genome assembly GCF_035582795.1 of Mycteria americana. Classification (NCBI taxonomy): domain Eukaryota; kingdom Metazoa; phylum Chordata; class Aves; order Ciconiiformes; family Ciconiidae; genus Mycteria; species Mycteria americana. The sequence goes on from NC_134373.1 coordinate 23,597,946, forward strand.
TTTAGGAGGAAACTGCTTTGTTTGCCAGTAAACATTCCTGTGTCTGGTAGAGCCTCATAGCAGAGATGGAGCTTACCAGACAGGCCACACAAGGCACTTACTGACTTGAACCAGTTTTAACACATTTGTGTAACTTTTTTGGTTGGCTGGAACTGCCATGTAGTCTACTGGAGTCCTAGACTACTAGTTAGCAAAGTAGACTTACCAGATGAAGTCAGTCTGTTTTGGCACAGAATGTACATTTAATCAAAGGAAATGTTAAAAAAAAAAAAAATCAAATCTACATTAATGATAAATGTTGTTTGTCTTAACAGTTTACCTTCAATTTCAGGTCAGCTATTTTTAATAAATAAAGCAGATGTGGAAATATCATACTCCAGGATATAAAAGTTAGAAGGTGGAGAAAACGTTTTAAGGGCAGCCTTTGCTGCTTTATAGAAATATTTTAGAATTGCCTCTTTATGTCCCTGTCCACGCATTCATTGATAATTTCAAGCCATATATTGCATGCTTACCTAAAACCGATGGAACAAAACGGAGGGAGTTGTTCTTTATGCTATGTGATACGTGTACTTATACGTACATTATGATACATGGACACTGTTCTGATCCACAGTGCAGTTTATCTGCTAACGGAGCAGTAATGAGTGATTTTGTAGCAGTGATTTAGCAGGTCATGCTTGCACTAATATTATAGAACAGGTCTGAATAGTCAGATAAGTTATCCAATTACCCTCTATTTAAAATAATTACCTACTTAGTTTCTTCTCAGTTAATCCTTTCCAAATTATAACTAGCTCAAAATAAACAATATTCTTATTGGTTTGGTCAGGATATATGTTTCCATTAAAATTCCACATTCATGGCATCTGTTGGTAATTTCTTTTCCATCTTTTTTCCTTTCTGTTTTTACATTACAAGTGCAGAAAATTCACCTGTGTGTGTATATACACACCAGTAAAAGTATTTAAATGTGTGCATACATACACACATGCCTATTCTGACCAAATATCTGAATACTGGTATAATGAACCTAATTAACTATGTGTGCCCATATGTATCTATATATGTATATTTGTTTTACATTTATTATATGGTATAATATGTTAAGAATAAATTTACACCAGAGGACTGCGAATGAGGCTTTCTAGCATGAATAAATATGTGTGATTACTATTTGGAATTAAATTGTTTTAAAATAATCACTCAAAAGCAAACATTCCATCAATGCAGTATCTTTACGCAGAGAGGCCTAAGCAGTTACTCAAGAGTCAAGCTGTTAGCTTGATTCAGTTACAAATAGAAGTTGATAGCCAGGCATTTGAGTGAGTAGCTTCTATCTTGTGGGGTTTTTTTTCCTTTTTAAGAGAGAATTTGACAATACAGCTGTACATATTTATTGGATGTAATTGTTGCGCTTAGAAAGATTGTTCAGTCTTGATATCCACCAGTAGAGAAAAATGAATAGGCAGAGTCTTTACATGTGAAAGAAAGATGAACTGTCTTCTCAGCAGGCTTTCTTTCCAGCAGAAGAGCTGTCTTTTAGCTCTTCACCACAGATGGCATTTGCTGCTGTTTCTCTGACTCTGCTTACCTTTTCCCTGCTTTCTGGGAAAAACAAGCCATTGTGTTTGCCCTGTGGTAATTCCCCAGGGAAGCCGTTCAGTCATACGAGAGTCAAGGGTCCAGGAGTTTTGCTGTGCTGTCCTTTTACTGGGATGCTGCTTTGTGTTGCTTCACATACTTCAGAGTCTCGGTTTTTATGAAGAAGATACTTTGTGCATGTATCTATTTTTGATGTCTGTACTGATCACCGTTAACAGGTTCTACCAGAAAAATATACAAAAGTTTGTACAAACAATGATGCAAAGCGATTCAGTAGGCTGTATTACTACCTCACCATAATTAAGTTGAAACATAGCGTTTGTTAAGTATGTGACAAAGTAAATGTTCAAAATTCCTGCATAAAAATGCCCTCCTTTGGCACGTAACTCATATGTTAATCTGCAGTGGCTTTACTATAAAAAGCATTTAAGCAGGTGCTTTTTATCTGTCCCTATCTAAGAGAGAGCATTTAAAGAGGAGCTGAATTTTTAATAAGGGGGGGGGGTTGCTCTCTCAAAGGGAGCTTTGCTTTCATAGGGAAGTCAACCTAAATCAGGTCATAAATGTAGAAATTGATCAGAATTCTTTGAACTGCTACATGATGTTTCCACTTTTTTTTTTTCTTTAAGGCAGTATTACATCTAGACTCCTACATGGAATGATCTTAAATATTTTAAGTCAGTTACAGTATTGGACAGCTATTATATTTGGACTTTTACTGTACTTCTGAACCTGAGAAACTTCTGGTAATCAGATTTAATAGTACTTGCAACATAAAATATTATTCTGTATCAGCAAAGCAAAAGCATTTAAATAAATCTGAATTATTTCAAATAGTTTTACAGATATTTTTGCAAGTTATTTGTGACTTTGAAAAGAAAGTTTTCCATATAGCAACACTGGAAAAGGCCTCTATTCTCTGGCTTTACTGTTGCATCAATCTAATCACAACCATTTAAAACGTTAGGTTTTTGTTCTTCACATCTAAATATACATGCTTATGAGGGTTTTTTGTATTGTTGTTTCCCACACACAGGGAGTTCTGAGTGCTACTCCACTTGTTTTTATCATCCCAACAGCGTGTTATCTAAGGCTGTCCAAAGAGCGATGGAACCATTCAGATAACCTCATATCCTGCCTGATTCTTGTTGTCGGTGTGCTAGTGATGACAGTTGGGTTTGTTTTGACTATCTTGCATCCCCAGGAATGTAGCCATGGAAAAGAAATGTTCTACTGCTTCCCTAGTAATGTTTCTTTTCACAACAGTACACTGCCACCATAGGTAGCATGCCAGTCTCCAGACTAGATCAGGTACATGTCGCAGCAAGCCATATGTGCCAGTTTAAAAGAGAGTGGAACAAAGAGCTTTTATGTTTTGATATGCACTAAGAATTTTAAACTGTATAACTATATTTACATACTTGGTTTTATGCTGCCATCCTTTTCCACATAAGACTTAAGTTTTAGCTGTTGAAACAGAAATTCTGTGCCTTTCAGTAGTCATTGCTTGAATAACTTGCAAACCTATCAGAAAAGGCCACATTTTTTTTTTTAACTTAGTCTGCAATGCTGTTTAAAAGCTATAAATGAAATGTTTAGGAATGTAAATATTTCCCATGTTTCATTGCTGTCATTTAGTTTTTATTAATTTTATGATCTTGTAATGTATATTTATTAGCACAGTATAGTGTGGGGGGGTTTTTTTTGAAGTCCTGAAAAAAAAGTATGTCTGGGTCTCTCTCTGTGTATTAAACTTCTGCTGTTAAATTGAAAGACCCCTATTAATTCTGTCTTTGAGTTTGCAATAACTGTCCTTTAGTGCCAAAAGCATCCCTTGTACTGGCTCTTGAGTCAAGGGCAATTTTGTATTCTGACTGAACTGTAACTGATACAATTCAACTGTAACTGTTACAATTTGTGGTCTTCTAATTAAAAGACTTTGCATGAATAAATCCACACAGGGGAATTTAAAAAGATTCAAGTAAACGGTCTTTGTAAAAATTTCAATATTGACAGAAGAAAACGATGTGTGTAACAAACACATCTTACATTTATAACCCTATTTATTATTTCTGAAACTGGATTGAAACATTGCTATATGCCAGGCATGTGCAGCATGAGCAAATTCTGTAAGAAAACATTCTAAACATGGCTATCATTCTAGTCCTCTGATTCTTTTCAATATATGGCTATTGATTTCGTCATGGTTTGTTAAATTTTGGTGATTCATTATGTTCTCCAAAATTCATTGAACATTAAAGATTCATATATATATGTACATATATACATATGTATACATAAAAATACACACACATACACACATATGCCTAAAGAATATGAGTAATTTGAAGTTGAGAATGAGTAATATGAATATCCTCTATGTCAGTGCTGGGATTTTGAAAATGTTTTGTTTTCAAGTCAAACTGTGTACTTTGAGTTAGTTTTTGCATTATTGTGATCATTGTGGTTCCTTTTGCAAACCATTCCTTGACAACTAGATGTATAATGCTACTCTATTTTTATGCTGCTAAATGAGGTGGTGATGGTTTTTGTCTTCAGTTCATCCCACATGACAAAGCTATTTCATTCAAGACTTCTAGCTAAACAGATCTTTAAGGAAGGGTCACTAGATGATGTTTATAATATTCATAAGAATAACGCACTTTTTAAAAGCTGTGCTTTTGTAATAAGTGTTTTAAGTATTGTTGGGTTTTTTGGGGGTGGTGGGGTTTTTTTGTTTTGTTTGTTTCTTTTTAAGTTGTAAAGCTATTAGAGAGAACTGGGTGTGTTATTCTGCTTTAATTTCCCTACATAGAGTTAACTTTGAGGGTGATAATTTATCTGCTGTCCAGGTACCTGGAGAATATTTGTCACCAGTTTAGACCCAGCAATAGCTGGTTTTGTCTTAGCTGTGGGTGAGTAGTCACTGGATGGATTCCCCTTCTTTATGCCAAATGGAGTTAAATAGTATTTCCTCATGACAGCTGATGAGATCTTCCTGATGAATCAGAAATCTCTCATGAGCTTTTCTGTTCTTTTTTTCTGATTTTTTTTAAAATTTATTTTGTTGAAGTATGTTACCCTGTTTCAAGTATTAATTATAAGCTATCCTTACTTTAGAGGGTCAATGGAATAATTTAGGGGATGCATTGTAGTATTGCCTGTTCAACTTAAAGATTCTACTGAGGCTATGTCAGTATTAAATCATGTTTACGTGTCCTTTATGAAGGATGAGTCTTTCTATGCCTTTCTACTTTATAAATGCAGATTTAAAGAAAATTTATTTCAGGATGCTTTGTAATTTTAAAAGTGTAGAGTCTGAGGTAGTAATGGTCAGTTAAATGTTTTCATTGCTGATAAAGCTTCTTTTGCTCTTAGAAGTTTCTTTTGCCAAAACTAATTGCATTCATGTAATCATATGCTCAGTGGTTTTCATTCATGAATTTGCCAGGTGACGATGGGGCTCTCCCAGCCATAAGTATACTGAAAAAGGGAAGCTGGACATCACAGATGCCAGAATTTAAAGTTAACTGCTATTGGGCTAATGGCTTTATAGAAGCTATGGTTCCTTCCTTTCCAGTATTACATAGTGTAACTTACCTTTATTGAAATGGCAAATAATAATAACATCCTGCTACATGCTTTCTTAGGACCTGGGAGGTCTGAATACAGAAAGAAGCACCTTTTTATTTCATAATAAAAATTGTGATAGTCAACTTTTTTGGAAGTAGTTAAGACTCTCAAAAATAGAGTTGTAGCTATTATCAAAAGCATACAGAAAGCATTTAAGGGTATAAAAATAAAGCTGTTATAAATATGACAGTAGGTAAGTCTTGATGCAATAGAAAAGAAAGGTAAACTTAAAAGGAAACATTACAGCAAAGAAAGTAAACCACACTACAAAATTACTAGTAAATATACTTAATTTAAGCTTCAAACAGAAGTGTCTTTCTGTGACTAAAAAAATAAGGGAAAAGCAGCAATTTACAATGTGGTAGTTTTAACAAAGCTCACTGAGAATGAATGAAAACTAGTTACTGCCTGTGTTATACTATTGGACAGACTTTCGCACTGAAGAGTGTGCTTCAGATTTGTAGTTGTAAAGCAGGTTTGGTTGGTAAGCTAGAGGTATTTAGCATTGCTTAACTACTGAATAAATCACAACCTCTGGCTCTTTATATTTTGGTATGTTAAAGTTTCCTTTTTCATCTCAGTATCTTTTCAGATTTTTATCTTGGCTTGTTAACAGTGCATACTGGGGTTTGTTCTAACTTTGTAAAATCTATTGGGATGCTCTCACTGGCCTCAGCATGTGCAGGATCTCACCGCTACCATAGTACTTCAAGCAGAGGCGTGCTGTGCGCAAAAGTGGAAGGAGTGCTGGAACTCCAAATGCTCTGTGGTGACAGGACTTCGCAGAGTCCAGGTGGAGGGAGAACAGCAACGTTCCACAAGCACTCACTGGCAGGGTTTTCACATCAAAAGCTGGTAGTGTGACTCACTATTTCTTCCAAGTTCCTCTCTCCAGCTGAGAAGGCATTTCAGGACACCAGATATACAATTACCATTCTTACAGGAGCTAAGCAGACAGTTTATAACTTTCTAGAACAGTGCGCTTCTTACCAATCACAGGCTTCCACACATTCACAAAATATTTTCTCTCTGAAAGTTTGTCAGATGAGCAAACCTCATGTACTATGGTGGACTCCCTAGAGAATTTTCCTTCCTCCTCAAGGTTCTCTATGGAGGGGGGGCAGAAGGGCACAGGTTTGCTAAATGGACATAATTCTATATCTTTTTCACACAAAAAATCTTTATATCTTATATCACACACATTCTCTGGATCTGATACGGGAAGGATATTTATTAGTAGAGAAACTATTTAGTATTAGTGACTCAGCAGCAAACAAAACTTAAATGTAGTGCGGAGGATTTATTTGGACTCTGGTGTGAACACTGAATAGAAGTTAGGGAGAAAGACAAAAAAGTGGCAGACTGAACAAATGTATTATGAGTGCAGAAGATGAGACTGAACACATTCCCGTAGCAGGAAGGAGGGAGAAATCAAAAAACAAACATAATGCACATAAGGCTTATATTTTTATAGTAGTTCTCTTACATGGAGATATAATTTTAAAAAGCAATTCTTGAGTTTCAGCCTAGAAACTGTGTTGCAACATTTCTTGCTTGGATTTCTTTTAGAATTGGCATAAATTCTACAAAATAAAGGATATTAATTCAGGGCAATGAAGGAAATAAGTAGAAGCTTTCCAGTTTCTGTCATTCAGTGCTATTGGAGATGATGAGATTCAGGTACATGCTTAGTACAAATTCAACATTTGACTCAAAACTCTTCATGGAGAGAAATTAGATTATTTGATTATTCCTCTTTCTGCTTATTTTTCTGTTCCCTCCTAGCTAAATGTTGATTCTAGGTGCTTCATAAGACAATACCATATGGAAAAGCTATAGTTGCTGTATAGAATTCCAAAATCACATGCACCAGGCATTCAAGAAAACTTCAGGAAGGTCTGAATTTTCACATGTGGTTTCCTAAAGCAGACAATGGCTGCTAAACACTGGAGATTCCCAATAAAATTCATGGACTTACTGAATTCATACAAGTACTGAAGTAATGAGCTGAACACAAAAAGAAAGTTAGAAACTAAGTGAAAGTGACTATTAGACACTGTAGGAATAAGTTACAGATGTCATTCTGTAAAACCTGCATTAGGTGGGATCATGCAAATCAGCTTTCAGTGGGAAGCTTATGTCTGCCACAAGCAGTACACGTGGCAGACTCAGCTGTAGCAAGTAGAAAGCTCTATACTGAAATAATTCCACACAGCCTACTCCAGTTGCCTCCTATTTTCCTTTGACTCTTCAGTGGTGTCCTTTGTCTTGATGGCAGCAGAAAAACTGGTGGTGATATTGCTGTCTTGCCAAGACTGACTGACAGATTTCATGGTGCTATGTTGTACGCATCTCTCACGACTTCTGTTTCTAGAGGCAGGGGCTATGTTATTTTTTTCTGTGTTCATATACTGCTTAGTACAGTGGCTTCTGATTGATGACAGGGCCTCCTAGGTGCTGTAGTAACATAAGCAGTAATTATTATACTTTGGCCATATTGTGCTGTTTCTCTACCATTATATTTTGTCCCTATCATGAATGAGCAATAAATATGTCACTGGGTGACAGAGGGTCCCTTTGCTTTTATTTTTGGTTCAAATATTTTGGGTGCAAAAAAGGCTTAGAAGGTGTCTCCAGACGTGGTTCACTGCATTTTGTGCCTCTTCTGAAAAGGACACAGGTGTCAAATACCTTATTTATGTGACCAAAGTGGTTAGTAGCTAGTCTAGTTTTGGTAGTGCTGCATGAGAACTCTTGTGAAAAAGCAGTACCCTGCCTATTAAACAGAATATGTTCAAATATAGGGCAGCCCTCTTGGAACACTAATTAGCTCATCAAAGGAGGCATGGCTGGGGTCATGTGATATTTGATGAAGTGACATCTGTCTAATTTTGGCCTTCTTTCTTATCAACTCATTTGGAAAGACAATTTTGAGAGCAAAAGACAAGTATTTTCTTTTAAAGCCAAAACTGACTGCTTGGATAAAATTTAAATGATTAAGACACATCCTACAAGGCAAAAAAGGTACATGATTACAGGGACTTATATTTAAAACCTTTTCCGTTATACTGAGCCCTAGCTTTTTCTTTTCATCCTACCTTTATATATCATAGAAAAGAAATGTTTCTAATGAACTTCAGCAAGTAAGTTTCAGGCTCTTTTCTATCATATTGCAAGAGAATGTTAGCTGAGAAGAGGCAAATATAAGTATCTTCCTACGCTGTTTGACTAAGTCACTTGACTAGGCACTAACATAAAAAAAAAAAGCTGGAAGAGAGATGATAAAATGTGAGCATATTTAAACAACGCTCAGGTGTCGTGGTTTAATCCCACCCGGCCACTAATCCTCATGCAGCCGCTCGCTCACTCCTCCCTGGTGGGATGGGGGAGAGAATCAGAAGAGTAAAAGGGAGAAAACTCGTGGGTTGAGATAAAGACAGTTTAATGGGGAAAGCAAAAGCCACGCACGCAAGCAGAGCAAAACAAGGAATTCATTCACTCCTTCCCATGGGCAGGCAGGTGTTCAGCCATCTCCAGGAAAGCAGGGCTCCGTCACGCGTAATGGTTACTTGGGAAGACAAAGGCCATCACTCCGAACGTCCTCCCCCCTTCCTCCTTCTTCCCCCAGCTTTGTATGCTAAGCATGAGGCCGTATGGTATGGAATAGCCCTTTGGGCAGTTGGGTCAGCTGTGCCCCCTCCCAGCTTCGTGTGCACCTGGCAGAGCATGGGAACCTGAAAAGTCCTTGACCAGTGTAAGCACTGCTCAGCAACAACTAAAACATAGGTGTATTATCAACATTATTGTCATGCTAAATCCAAAACACAGCACTGTATCAGTTACTAGGAAGAAAATTAACTCTCTCCCAGCTGAAACCAGGACATCAGGTTACATAAATTCACTTCTGCTCATTTGCTCCTTCTCTTTCCGTATTTTCTCTGTTTTATTTTTTCACAGAAAGGATTGTCTGTCTTTTGAATCTGGTCCTTTTATATCCCAGCTCAGTGCTCTGATGTGTGAAGCGCGAAGTCTTTTCCATCTATTTTCTTTACATTAAAATTCTTGGCATTGGCCTACTACAGAATAATAGATGTCCTAAAATAACATGCATTTTCACAGAAGGATTATTACCTTCCCAGGACTATGTAGCTAGCTGTCTTCCAGAGAAGAGATAAATCCCTAATACTAAATTTTGAAGGCGGTAAGATATAAGACAATACAATAACACAGTGTTTTACAGCATTTTAAATTAGTGGCATGCTGTATGCTGACACCAAACATTTGTAACAGTGCTAGTCCGCCTGTAGTGTGAGACAAATGACGCTCTTGGACTCCGTTCATATATTTAACAGCATATATTAAATCTGTTCCCATCCAATGACTGGGCAGTGGGATGAAAAAAAAAGATTGTTTCTTCTAATAAGACAGTAATTTTTAAACCATACAAAAAGATTACGGTATAGCCCATTTTGTGCAGAAATCTGATTGTCAAAGAACAGTTTATAGTGTGCTGGTCCTTCCAGAGGCTTCATAAACCATCATGAAGCCTGCCTGGAGAGGTGGGACAAGTGTGAAGTTACCCAGTTATCATAGGGTAATTGACATTTTCAGTCTTTCAGAAATCAGATGTAATTTAATCCAGGTTTTATAAAAGAAGGGTAGGCCTCAGTGGTGAAATGCCAATATATAATTGGTGGCATATCAAATCATTGCTGGTAGGCTCTGTTGGACTTGTCCCAACTGTGGGAAAAACATGGATGCAGCAGTCTTAAACCAGCACGTTGGAGAGAGGAAGGGGAGCTAGACCCTAGACGTGTGAAGCACCACCAATTTTCTTAATTTAGGTTCACCTACAAAAGCAGTGGGAATCCATCATTTCTTCCTCATAATTCCTCCCTTCAGCCTTGTGTTCGCAGTCTATTGCATTAAGTGGTTTACAGGGCACTGTAATAGGAAAAGACCATGAGAGTGAGCGAGCTGGATCAGTATTCTAACTTTGTAGGTAGAGACATGAGAGCGTGAGAAGCTTTGACAGAGGGGATGGTGTAGCTGTCTATCCTGTGGATGCTGCAGGTGCACTGAAGACCCATGCCATTATACTTCAAGGAGAAGTTACTCATTGTGATACTGGACAAGAGACCCTATTTCATTTCTTCCACATGCAAAATACAGGTAACATGGCACAGGAAGCTTGTTATTTTAAATTAAGAACTGATACTTTTATTTGCTTTCTGCAAATATCCAATCTTGTATTGCCTAAGAATACCAATGGTAAAGATACTAACAATTCTGCTTGCTGTAAACAAATTCAAGCTTTTGGAATTGATTTAATCACCTCTGTCTACTCTGAAGTCCACTGGAACTATTGACTAAAAAGTCAGGGAAATGCAGAAAGATGCAAGGAAACTTGAAACTAGTCTTTCACTTCGGTAGCATCTGCTGTTATTAAACGTCAGCTGAACCAGGAAATAAATATAAGCATTTAAAATGCAAGTCTTCTTTAATAGGTAGGAATACTGTTTCCTCTAATACAGACATAACTCAATCTGTAACAGTAAAGATCCGTGGACTTCTTAGAGCAGAATTAGCTCTAAAAGATTCTCCAAGTTCTGTTGCATGCTACTTTGTGTTATTAATTGCTGGTAGTCTGTTCCACCTTCTTTTATTAGGATGCAGTTCTTCCTTAGATGGATATTCTATTGTAATTTCTTTCCTTGGAAGACTGTGAAACTTGTAGGGGGCTTCCAGGAGGGTTTATATCTTGGAACTAAAGCAGGATGCAACAAGAAAAACATCCTGAAACTTTAGTAAAGCATCAAAAGAGGAGCCTCCTGGAACTGAGGAAGGAACTTTGTTGAAAATTTGCAAATACTCCCAACTGATGGTTAATGCTTCCAAAACTAGAGCCACCCCCCCCCCAACATTGTGCTTGTTGTGCTATAGTTAGATATAAGCTGGGAACTCACTTGGAACTTGTTCATAACATCAGTATTTTAACAATGTAAACTGCATTTCATTGGACTGTATTTTTAAATTGTTGAGATAATGTTTTACAAGTAATTATTGCTTATGATGAGATTTGGTAACTTGTGCAACGGCTTCTAGCCATTTCCTGTAATAAGTGGGATGGTGCCAATGTAGAATTATAAAATAACAGATCCCATGAATCAGGATGTCACTAGGTGCTAGACAGAGTATCATGGGACTGGTACAAGTTTATGAAGAATATCATTGTGACCCAAGGGAAGGAAGTTGTTAGTGTGGAAAGATGAAGAGAACTAGATACAACCAGGCAACTAGATAAACTGTTGTGTTAAAATTTTTAGTTAGCTTTCCTTCTCTATAGAACAATGATAAATAAAAAGTTGTTTATATATTTTCCTTGTAGTATACCTACCCCTGTTAGAAAAAAGAAAAGAACACTAGGCAAACAGTTAAACTGCTCTTTTGCAAATGCAAAAATAATTTCTTAATTGGAATATTAAAGGCATTGCAGAAACATTTCTATTTATGTTATTCCAGGATCTTCACTTTTGGACTAACTCTACTATCAGTATTCTTGTAAATGAAGCTCTGCCTTTGGGATTCCTGCAAATTACTAATGGGTATTAAGAATTCATTGCACTTTCTATTTTTAGAACCATCTTGATGCAGACTAACAACTTGGATTTAAATTTTTTTGAGCCTCCACAGGGCTCCACAGTCTCAGCCCTGAACATATATGGTTAACTAAAAATGCAGAAGCAGTCCTATTCACTTCAACGTGAAAAAAGAAAAAAGGTTTAAATGTTTGTTGGAATATTGTAGGAATCGAGATTTACTCTGACAACAGTCTACTGTGAAATATTGACCATTACACAGAACATACCCAGATTTACTACAATATTCTGGGCAGTAGACAAAGCAATTGCAGAATATGAATAAATTAATAATTCAATTGATAATTGTTAGTGACTATTCAATAATTCAATAATCAAATAAATTAAATAACTGTTCAGCATATCAATGGACCAGCATTTTATATCTAGGCCTTGATGATTGTGCCTCCAGTTTGATACCGAAACTAATTTTTATTTCAATTAATTGATATTTAAAAAATACCTTAGCTCATTATGTGTGTGTGGTATTTAAGTATATTTGTCAGAAGTGTGGGAAGAAAGTGACAAGATTCACATGCTCTCTTCTAAACTGGACGTTTACAAGGCAATTCAAGCTGGAAATAAATTTAGTATCTTTAACAGAAACCAAGTACAGATTTCTTATGTTACAAAATATTTTGGTAAGTGCAAAATTAAGCAAATATTTATTTAGTGTTCTAGGGAGAAGGAGAAGAGAATAAGGCTCCAGATTTGCTAATAGTTAACCCTGTCAGAATCCAGGCTCCTAACATGGGACCTTGTCATCTTGTCCTAGAGGAAATGTTAGGTCTTTCTCTTTCTGGAATGGAGTAAGGAGAAAGACAAGAAAAGCAGATGGCACTCTATTGCTAGGAGCAAGGGGCAAGCAAGAAGTAATCATGATGATATATTTGAGGGTGAGGTTCTGTCTTTGTAGATTTCTCTACAACTCTTTCCAGTAGTATCTGAGAATCTGCAAGAAATAAAAGATGGCAGTGGTATCTCTTCCTTCCTTGCTGACAAGAGTTGTGGCAGGGGTGGCAGATGGTACGTTAAGATGAAAACAGTGGCCAAGTTGCTTTCATTTTCAATGTACTTCAGAAACCTTTTCAGCTTAAAAACATCACTGTGACAGGCTTATCTCAACCTGTGTTAACCACAGAGCAGCTATTTTAACCTTTCCAACACACCTCCTCTATAGCTGTCCTTTATTACATGAATTCTATTATTTCCTCTAGTATGATGATAATGCATGACTCGTGGAAACTTTTAATAAATATGTAACAAAATAAGTGGTAAGTCTATACAGACCTGATACGTATCTAGATGTTACCAGCAATGAGCAACTTGGTTGTTGTTTTAGAAGCAGACCAGCAGATGGTGCTCAAAAATTAATCGCAGCATAACTGAGTTGTGATGATGCATTTTCAATTCATATATAATTCTTTTTTGTTCTTTATTGAATGGTTATTACATACATTTCTTAATTAAATGGAAATGTGAGTAAGGATGGAAGAACAGAACACCCAACACTTCTTGGAAATCAGTCTTTGAATCCTTACTAGTTTTCTTCTAGCGATAGTTGTTGAGTTTAATTTCAACATTTATCTTATTATATGACTTAATTTCAGTCCAAATGTTAACAGTTTTATCTTAAAACTCTAGCTTTCCTCCTAATCGGACTGAGATGGTTTGCCTTGTAGATTTAAGAATAATTGTAATGATATTGGGAGGGGTGATGGAAGCTGCAGATGATAGTTATTGAATTTAAAAAAAAAATAGAAAAAGTCCCTGCTTGAAGTGAAGTTAACCTGCAAAGATACACCAGTGATCTTAAGAGCCTTGGGAATTTTATACACAATGTATTAACCATAAAACCTTCTGCAAATCAGAAAATTCAATGTTGATTTCATATTCACAAAGCAAGCATTGGCCTGCGTTAAAATGCAGTAAACTTAACATGCTCTGCCATCCTGTTAAGTCTCAGTCTATGGCTGTGACAACCTGTTGACATGCTGTATTCTGGATGCTGCGAATGATATGCCCAGGTACTTTGAAAGCTGGCAGCTCTACAGTCCCTGCTTTCTTGGATATTTCACTTGCAGACACCTTAATACCCACTTTAGTTTATGCAACAGAGCGTGAACAGGAACCTGGCTTGGGAACTTTGCTAAACCCCACCCAAGGTGTATAGTCTTATTTTCTGTTAAATGTATTGGCAAGTTAATGAAGCTGTTTTGTTTCAATAGTAAAAGCTTAACATTGGCAGTAACTGCCTTGAGGTAGCTGTACTGGAAAGACGAGAGAGATTTGACAAAGAATCAAAAATGTGACAAATGGTATACTGGTGGTGGCATTTTGTGAAGGAAGAATGAATTAGACTGGTCTTTGGCAGGACAGGGACATATACAGTGCTAGCTTGCATATCAGTGGAGACAGCTACAGAACTCACAATTAGTGTAAGAAGTATATGGCAAGTAGCAAATTTTGGGTTACGTAAATTCCAGGAAAATGCAAGTAGAGTATGCACTACAGTGGAGTTAGGAAGCAGAAATTATATGTGTGCATACACACACACACACACACACAAAACCAAACTAAAAGCAAAACCACCCATACATTCTTTGGAAAGGAGAAAATGCAATTTAGAAACAGGAAAAACTTGCAAAACAGATGATAATTTACACAGCATGCAAATAAAACAAGGTACCAGTCTTTGTCTGTAAAGTCTCTGTCTAAGCCCATTGTTATAGACTTACTCTTACAGATAAACTTTCCATTAGTGTTTCAAGAGATGCATCAGGGGAAAAAAGTAAAGATTTGTCTACTCTCTGTTAGGTTGCACATAAAAGGAGAGGCATTAATACAGGACCTTCAAAAAAGCATTTTCAAATAATTGCAGCTCTTATAGTTGCTCTGTATAATCCTCAGTGCTTGGCACACCTGCAGCATCCATGAGAAGCATGTCTCTGTTAGATTTTCTGCTGTAAACTACGGAGATTGCTGCATTTCCAGCAGAAGAAACTTAAATTACTAAAATGTAAATTAGAATTCAATTCAAAACTGTGTAAGCATACATACAATGTGATTTTCATGGACCTTAAGTATGACTTAAGATCTTTGATAGACTGAGAATGAATCAGACTACCCAGCAAGTCCAAAGCCATATATATGGAGACTGACTGACTTTCAAGTATGCTGTAGGCATGAACAGAAAAAGAAGGGTATTTTTGTAACTGCCAGTGTCACAATAATCCAGTTTGGAAGTTACGTGTGCTGTGACATGTCTTTGAACTCAAAGCTGATCAAACAGTTTTCTGCTCCTCAGTTCTTATTCTGCTGGCAGCTTAGGCTCTGGTATGTAGAACACCTCTCTTCACTTTCTCAAATATAGGAATGAAGTCACTTGTTCATGGTTTTAGTGAACAGACAAGCATTGTAATGGTGTATACTGATTTTGTGGACTGTATGTATTACCTGAACTTCCATGGAAGAGGTAGGGACAAATACAAGCAAGTCATTTATCTATACAGCTAGAGTCTTTGAATGCAGCCATTACTCTGTACTGCATGTGAAGTTAGCACTGCAGCTCATGTGCAGCTTGAAATCCAGGCCATTCATTAGAGTGAATCTGCCCCGAAGCAAGATGTTTTGGGCATGTTCTCATGGAAGTGGTCAGGGGCTCCTTTGGAAACAACAAGGATGATGGTGACTATTAAATTTAAGCATGGCCGTAGATTTTTCTTTGTCACGCTGCCATCCTTTCTTGTTTTTGATTTTTAGTACTTTTGTTGCTTTGTTACTCTTGTTGCATATGACATTTACTGCACTCCACATGGTGTCCATCAGTCCTCTTATTCCAGTAAAGACTGTGTTTAAAAGCCTTGTTTCCTGCTCTGAATTCATAATAGTCTTCAAACAGTTTTATTCACATTCATCTTTGGCTAGCGGATGAGATCATTCTTCTCTTAAACTGAGTGCATATATTTATTTTTTTGTTGATCTCATCCCCAGTAGACTTGGCCAATCAGAAAACCAGCATGGATATGCTGAGGTGGAGGTCATGGGGCTGAATGTCACGGAGTTCAGGCATGCAATAGTTGCTGACTGCTGGTTTTTTTGTGGAGAACAGGAGATCGCTGTGACAGAGGCTCTGAAACCTCTGGCAACATGTAGTGGACAGAGACAGCAGTAGGCTCAGAGCAGGCCTATATAAGCCTGATGGTTTAGCATCTGTTTTGATAATAGCTTCAACAGAAAGCTATTTTCACCTGATGCTTGTGAGCTACACTAAATTGGCCCTTCAGGAAAACACAGTACTGATTACCACAAAACCTGGCTCTTGCAGTAGATTATTGAGGGTTTAGAGAGAGGGGACTGGTCTCTAGATTAGAGGCCAAATGGCACAGAACTGGTTATATCCACAATACATATCAGTTGGCCCTTGATGTCCCCAGGACAAAATAGAGTACTGCTATGGCTCTAGGCATGATTTGTGTGTGCATGCACGTGTGTGTGTAAGAGAGAGGGAGATTTTTTTCAGCTCAAAATACTTAAAATTATGTGAAGGATGTGCAGCAGCTCATGGGACTGGTAAAACACTCACAGATAGCATTATACAGAGGGTGTGGGAAAGAATGCTAGCTGGTACAGTCAAACCACACCAGGAGTGTTGTAACAATTAAACAGCATTGATGAACAAGGGTGCAGGGTTCGATCCCGCTCCATGTTCCTGTATAATTCAGCAGTATAGACACAGCCTGCCTTTATGACTGGTGAAAAGTCTCTGATAGATTATCAACTGTCTATCAACGATAGCAGGGAGATACCACTGTACCATTTACAATTTTCAGACAATGGCAGTACAGGCTAATAAGGACTAATATAGACTTGTTTATTTAGTACCTACTTAATAAATAGACAAACTGAAGTCAATCCCAGAATTATGGCGGTTTCTTGTTCTGCCTGCAGAGGGCATTCATACTATTCAGTACGTCATTCCCCTCCAGTTAGCAGTGAATTCAAGGGATTATTTATGGTTATCTCAGTTCAGGGTGCATGAATCAGGAGCTTTGTGATACTTGGTTTGCTGAGCATACCTGCCTTCTGTGAAGACTCTGAGAACCTGTAGCTGGGTGTATGTGAAACAGCTGAAAAATGTGGTTCTGAGAAGAGGTGTAAGAGATGGTCAGAAATTTTCCTGAACAAAAATACCATTTTGCTGGCGGAACTACTTTTCCATTTTAGTTATAAAGTTTCTAAAATTGTTGTTATTACTAATTTCTAACCTTTTACATTGTAATAATTTTTTACACTTAGTTTGTGTACAGTGCTAAACTCTTAAACTCCTTTTCAATAAAGCTACTCTACAGAGCCTGCGCTGAACTTGCAGAGAGCAGCAAAAGTTGCAAATACAAAAATTTTGGAAAAGACATAATGAAATCAAGCTAGAGTGTAGAAAGACAGTATTTTATTTTCTTGGAACCAAGAAGCATAAGAGGAAAAAGATCATTATATCAGGGCTATTAATCAAAATATTTTTCAAAGCATTTGTTTCAGTTTTAAATTTATTATGAAAGTGATTATTGTTGTTTTCTTGAAGAGGGAGCATGCCCCTTTAGGAGGCTCAGGAAGTATCTTCATAAAGGATCTCCCCATCCTGGAAGTGGAGAGGGCAAGGAATGTAGACTAGCTGGAAGAACAGGTCTGATAAATGGTAACCCAGGCCCATTGTATCAGACAATGGCAACTGCTGAACAAACACTGGCAGGGCAGTATTAGTCTGCACAAGTGTCATGGATTAACCCCAGCTGGCAACTAAGCACCACACAGCCGCTCACTCACTCCCCTCACCCCCCGCCCCTGCTCCAGTGGGATGGGGGAGAGAATTGGAAGAGTAACAGTGAGAAAACTCGTGGGCTGAGGTAAAGACAGTTTAATAGGCAAAGCAAAAGCCGTGCACGCAAGCAAAGCAAAGCGAGGAATTCCTTCACTCCTTCCCATGGGCAGGCAGGTGTTCAGCCATCTCCAGGAAAGCAGGGCTCCATCACGCATAATGGTTACTTGGGAAGACAAACGCCATAACTACGAACACCACCCCCTTCCTTCTTCTTCCCCAGCTTTATATGCTGAGCATGACATCATATGGTGTGGGGTATCCCTTTGGTCAGCTGGGGTCAGCTGTCCCAGCCGTGTCCCCCCCCAGCTTCTTGTGCACCCCCAGCCTGCTCGCTGGTGGGGTGGGGAGAGAAGCAGAAAAGGCCTTGACTGTGTGTAAGCCCTGCTCAGCAGTAACTAAAACATCCCTGTATTATCAACACTGTCTCCACCACAAATCCAAAACATAGCCCCATACTAGCTACTGTGAAGAAAATTAGCTCTATCCCAGCCAAAATTAGCACATTCTCCACCCTTTATTCCATACCATTTACGTCATGCTCAGGTACCACGCTATCCAATACAACCTCATTAACCACCACCACCCTTCCCATCCTTTGATATAATACACAGATATCATTCCCTTAGTCTATGGACCACCCATGTAAAATGTCCATAAAATGCCCATAAAATGTCCACAAATGTCCACAAAATGTCCATTGAGTTCATTTAGTCCATGACTTTGGGCTCCATCTGTTATGGTGGTCACTCAGGACAGGAGAGGTGATGCGTTGCGTGCAGATATTGGGCACCAAAGCCAGCTCAGGTCGGGCCACTGCTGCACTTGCACTGCATCTTGTAAGACTTGTCCTCCACTGGTTCAAGTGATTCCTGCTATAGTAATTCCCATAACATGCAACTCAAATCCCGGGTTACAAGAAGTTAAAGGTATTTCCATTACAATTTCCACCCCTGGTCTCTTTGGACCAGACCATCAGGTTTAACATTGCAATGAATTCCTCCCCTTGCCCCTGCTCCGGCTTGGACTTATCCACAGACTGCAGTGCCTTAGGGGTGTATGTGCTCCAAGTGGAGCCTTATCTATGAGCCACAGTCTCTCCAGGGGCATACCTGCTGTGGCATAGACTTATCCACAGCCACAGCCACTCTGAGGTGCACCTGTTCCAGCGTGGCCTACTCCATGGGCCACAATGTCTTCAGAGATATACCTGCTCCAGTGTGGCCTTACCCACAGCCACAGTCCCTTCAGAAGGAAGCCTGCGCCAACATGGCCTTACCCATGGCCGCAGTCCCTCCAGGGGCGTACCTGCTCTGTCTTGGGCTTATCCATGGCCATACGCGTTGAGGTGCTCCAGCATGACCTCATGCACAGCCACTGATGCTTCAAGGTGTACCTGCTGCCCTGGTGTGGACTTATTCACAGCCACAGACGCTTCAGGATGTCCTGCTCCCACGTGGACTCATCCACAGGTCACAGTCCCTTCAACTCAAGTTCACACCGGAGTTCCAGCCTGTCCAGTACAGCAGCACAGAAACAGCAGCAATGCCCTGGCCATGTGCCAGGCCAGGCACATGGCCATTGCTTTATCAAAATGTTCCCAGGCACAGCAGAGTAAGACGATAAGCAGTACAGCAGCACAGCAGGCAGCAAAAGCAAAAAGCAGCCACTACCAAGCACTAGACTCTAATATACAGTAAGGCAAGCAAGCCCCATGGCAAGCACAGGAGCCTGCCGATTAATAGCTAAACAGCAATAACAGCTATACATTTGATCTAGCACATTCCAATCAAATCTGTCGTTATCTTGAACCCGTCGAGCCCCATGTTGAGTGCCAAAAAAGACTGTTGTGGTTTAACCCCAGCCAGCAACTAAGCCCCACACAGCCGCTCACTCACTCTCCTCCAGTGGGATGGGGGAGAGAATCAGAAGAGTAAAAGTAAGAAAACTCATGAGTTGAGATAATGATAGTTTAATAGGCAAAGCAAAAGCCGCGCACACAAGCAAAGCCAAACAAGGAATTCCTTCACTCCTTCCCAGGGGCAGGCAGGTGTTCAGCCATCTCCAGGAAAGCAGGGCTCCGTCACGTGTAACAGTAACTTGGGAAGACAAACGCCATCACTCCAAACGTCCCCCCCTTCCTTCTTCTTCCCCCAGCTTTATATGCTGAGCATGGCGTCATATGGTGTGGGGTATCCCTTTGGTCAGTTGGGGTCAGCTGTCCCAGCCGTGTCCCCTCCCAGCTTCTTGTGCACCCCCAGCCTGCTCGCTGGTGGGGTGGGGTGAGAAGCAGAAAAGGCCTTGACTGTGTGTAAGCACTGCTCAGCAGTGACTAAAACATCCCTGAATTATCAACGCTGTCTCCACCACAAATCCAAAACATAGCCCCATACTAGCTACTGTGAAGAAAATTAACTCTATCCCAGCCAAAACCAGCACAACAAGAAACAAGCTGAAGCACGGAACACTTGAGATCCTATTCATGAGATAGTTGTTGATCCTTAGATGCCTCTGGAAGAGAAAATGACTGTTAGAAAGTTAGCAGTCTATAACAGTCAAGAATAGAGCTTTAAGAAGCAGAGAAAGAGAGGAATAAGAGGAGTTTCTGCCTCTTTTTGAGACTAGTCATGCTACTTTTGGGCATTCATTCTTATCACAAGCCATAAGACAATATTCTGAGGAAGTCTGTATTCATTATGTCAAAGTGACTGTGAAGTATATCACTGAGAATCCAGGGCACTGAGATGAGGATAAGGTGCTTGTCAGGAAGGTCATCCTTGGCAGCAGACGCACCTGTATTGCAGAACACAGTATCGCTAGAGCTGCAGTTTCCTTTCATGTAATAATCCAGTGTGTATTCATGAAAGGGAGAGTGACTGAATGCTGTATTCCAACTTCTAAGTGCCTGACAGCTCTCCCCTTGGATGCATATATTTCTGTAGGCTCTTTATACTGTCACAAGCTGCTTGACACACAGCTTTCTCCTCTGAACTCTCATCAGCTCTGACAAAGTTTATTGATTATTCCTTAGTGGAACTTACATAATAAATATTTGAGTGCAATCACTGCAGATGGTGTGCTAAGACTTGCTGCTCTCAATCATATTTTTAATACAGAGGCCTTTCTGCTTATTCACACTTCCAGTAAAATAGTTTATGAGCCTTAACAATTTGAAAAGCGACTAGGGTTACAGTGATTGCCAGGTGGAGGAAATTCAGGAAAGTTTTTCTTGCTGGCTGACAGAGAGATCTCTTTCTGTAGAATCCCCCCATCCTTACAGTGGGCTCTATAATACTCTAGTAAATTAGACTTATGATGCCTCGTGCACGTATCTAGGTATGTGAATGCAAAAAATACTCTTAGGTCTGCTGGGTCAGATGTTGCTAAAGAGATTAAATTGCAACAGTTACCTGACTTTTGTGTGCCTCTGGGTAGTGAAAGGGAGGACAGGAGGAGTTGTTGGAACTTGCTGTTTGTTGTAAGTTTGGCAGGGGATTCTACCCATCTTATTATTCCTCTTTTCTGTTTCATGTACTGCAGCTTAAACGTGAGTACTGTTTAAGCAGGATCTGCTGGTGAAGTAGATCCTGAAGCAGATAAGGAGTGAGATTCCTAGCAGAAGTAGGAAGGCATTACCACCCCATTCCTTTACCACCAGTTCCATGGTGGCAATCATAAAAAATTTAATAGATTAGATTATCATTCCACTATTCCAAATATGTCCCATTTTTTTGTCATGCCTACTATGTAAATTTGAGGCCTGTCTTAAGAGATATTGAGCTGACTTTTACAAATCAGTAAAATTGCCGTGGTTTTTCATTGGACAAGGTAAAACCATTAATAATCTCTGGAAAATCTATTTGGTCCTGATGAGACTTCTCACATAAAAATGATAAGCTGTATGCAAAAGCTAAAATATATACTGCAATCAAGTCCTGAGGTTTTGCTGTAATTTCCAGCATGCCTTTTTTCATACCTTCCTTTTACTAGCTACTAATTTTCTTCAATAAATTAAATCCTTCCTGTTAATCTGTAACTGAAGTAGACTGTTTGCAAATGAAATGCTACAGTTCTAATCAGATTGCTGTCTACTATGGCATTTTGCAATGTGTGATACTCGCTGGTATCTGGTGCAACCTGGAGAGATCTCTGGAAAGGCAGGTTTGCTGGATAAACACCAGGAGTAAGCTGAGATGCATAGACGGATTTAAGAAATATTATTTCACTTTCTTCTTCCCAGCATCAGGTTAAAGTTGTCATGACTTAAGCACATTACAGATCCCTGGTGTTCTCTGTCATATCACACTGTACTTGGATACCTTTTCTGTGCTGTACTCTTGTTTTTTACCTGGATAATATTTGACTTGCACGGTCATTAGAGAAAGCTTCCCGATTTTAGTCTTTTTTTAAGGAACTATATGCAACTTAGATTCCTGTTTGTAACACCTACATGCAATTGCTACAGCTCTTAAGAGAAGATTCTCTTCACAGTGGCTGTGATAATGAATTCTGAATGCTGCCCTCACTATCTCCCCCATTTTCTATTTTGCTGAAGATTGCAAAGTGCTTCTTTTCTTATCATAGGCCCCAGATGTCTAGGATTCTTTCACAGAAGTAACTTTCAAAATATATCTCGTGATTTAATTTGGAGTTAAGAGAGAGACTCAGTTAAAACTAGAAAAATGGACATGTGTAAGGATAGAACTTCAATATATTACAAAATTGTTGCTCTGAAATCTGCCTCCTGGCTTTTTTCCTCCTTCAGCACTGTGGTTCAAATCTTTCTCTGAACTTAGAGAAAACTGTGGAATGTGTTCAAAAATGACATTGAAAGAGCCATCAGTTAGGGGTGATCTTTGCAATGATCAGTAATTGTTATTGGTACCCTTCCAGGCACGTATATAGCACAGATGGAAATCCTGGTACAAATTCACTCAGAAGATAGGACAGCAGTTTCCAGCTGTCTGCCTTGTGCAGGTGAACGGGCTTCTGATTAAAGTCTCAGTCATAAACTATGCATGAAGAAACTGTTGTAAGTAGCATCAGGACTAGAAGTGTTAATAAAAGAAAAAGTGTACAAGTTAGTATGTCAGTATAAAGCAAGGTACATGTTGTACACAATAATAAAATTTATTAGGAAAAAGAAAAAAAAAAAAAAGAAAAAGCTTCCACATACATTTAAAATAGTTTAAGATAATTCCCCCTTCCTCATTATTCCCCATCTAAGTGATCCCTAAGTCCTGTCTTTTACCTGCTTTTGTGAACTAATTTAAAGAGAAATGGGGACTTAAATATCTGTGACCTTTGAAAAATTAGACTTAGCCTGAATGGTAGGAAGAAGGAAAACCATGAAAACACCTATGCTTGAACCTTGAAACATCAGGTAAATTTGCACCCCTAAGAATCACAAAGGATCTTGCCCTTGAAGCCAGTAGGTTGGAGTTCATCCATGGTGTCTGACTGTTGTACATTGGTGAATCAGTAGAATAGGTTCTCTTCTTTGTAGAGAGTAATTTCTGTTGTCTTTTACTGGAGAAGCAATACGTGTTTCTGTGACTCCTTGACTCTTAGAATACAAGAGTCACTTCTATTGTTTGCTTTGCTTTCAACAGAACATATATTTAGTCTGATTTGCAATTCATAAGCATCATATTAACTGAATATAGATGTTATTCAGGTTAACTATCAGTGGTTTAAATCTTTATGAACTAGAGTTTACTTTTTGTCAGCTACAAATTTATTCTGTAACAGATATAATTTTTATCGTAAGAAGGATTAAAAATCTGTTATTTTGTTGAAAAACATGGGCAAAATTAATTTCATTTTATCTTCAGGAATTCCAACCAAAAACTGCAGTGGTCTAGGTAATTAGAAATGTAGTTGTCTCTGCCATTTCAGTTTGAAAGACCTAAATTCAGATTCACATTCACTACCTTTCAGGTTTACATGGGAACGATAGCTGCTTGATGAAGCTGCATCACTTTGCTTTTGTTCTTTTCATACATTAAGACACTAACAAATCTGATATCCTGACTCTGTCTTAGACAGTTGATCGAAGTCATCGGACCACAGACCTTGAAGAGTTAAAAGGATTAAACTCTCTCACTTTTGACTAAGGATTAAATCGTGGCAAAGTTTGTACTGCACTTTTCTTTATGAACTCCGTATTTTTTTCATCAGTGGCATGTGAAGTGGAAAAAAAGGTGGCTTGAAAAAGTAAAAAAAAGAATGGAATAGTTTATTTGCTACAAATGATGACAAATAGTTATATAGTCTAGCCTAATAGTCACTCTGATCTAGAGAGGACAGAGTGACTTGGGCATTAAAGCCTCAGTATGCAAGGTTAACCATCTGTCCAGGCCAAGAACATTATTTTTACTTGTGCCATGGATCTGTTCCTGTACCTTCATGTTCCTTAACCATGTAGTCTGGCCTTGCTGGACATTTTTACCTCTTGGTTCTCTTCCTCTCATCTCAGTCTTCATATTTTATGCTGAAAAATGTCATGTTTCTTTTTAACGTTGATAATCACAGTCTATGTTTTAAAACAATTTCCTTCTGCCCTCACTGGAATCTATCTCCTGAGCCACCATGCAGCTTTATCTCCCTGTTCTTTTTCATTCACTTTAAATGTTTCAAAAATTTTCTGCCCTTGGGCCAAGGATTTTCTAAGGTGCATTTTGAATTACTTAAAACAGGTTATGCAGCAGGGTTCTGTCTGTAAAATCAAGAGACAAGAGCTAGTTCATTTGAAAAATGGTTGTGTGACTCAACCCAAATTGATATCATGTTGACCAGAGTCTACAGTTGCTTATTTCTCAAATATAGTTTCATAAGTAGTAAAATAAAAAAGAGTACAAACCATTTAGGGTGACTGTTTATTTCCCTTATTTTCTCCTGCTTCTGTATCTGGGCAGCTCAAGACTGTTTCAAACTTTTCTCTTTAACTGTTTGCCCTAAATAGACTCTGATGCATTTAATTAGCATATACATGTTTATCTTTGTGAATCTTAGCCTGGAATGAAGCCCAAGAACTTGTATCTGACTATAATGGGCTGACTTTTAAGGTTGAACCAGGTCAATAAGTATGTCATACACTGCTAGGGAAAGGTAAAACATCTCCGTGTCCCAGTGCCGTCACTTTCACACACACTGACCTCAGAGTTGTTAATAAGGCCATCCAGCATCGCCACTTTACATAGAGCTTCTAAAGTCAATACCCAAGCAAGCCATTCAGCAGAGCTGTAATTTACCTTCTAACACCACCAAACTGCCTTTACCAGCTCTTTGAATGCCTAATGCTTGAAAGGTGTGGGCTTTACAATGTAAAAACTAAGACTGAAGGCAAAATCTTGAAATAATAATTACAGTAGGTTCAAAGAAACCACAGACATCTATAGCACTCCTTTGCCTTTATTAAAAACTGAGGCCTTTCTGTTTTAAAGTCAGACCTCCAAATGTAGCTGAAGAACCTCAGAACATAAGAATGGCCTCTCTATATCAGACCGAAAGCCTTACCTAGCCTGGTATCCCGTCTCAGACAATGTCCAAAAATGGATGTTGAGGGAACAGTATAAATGAAAAGAAAGCATATATACTTCCACAAACATTCCTATCATCAAACAATCTGTGGTTCAGGAACTTCCTGAGCCAGAGATGGTGCTTTGTATTTAATAACTCTTGATGGATTTCTTTGCCATTAACTTGCCCAGTCTTCTCCAGGAAGAGATAGGGGAGATAAAACTGGTGCTCTTTTCATTTTCTAACCTTTATTTCTGGGAACAACATTGGCCCCATTCCACAAAGTCAGAAATAGCTGTAGTGCTGTTATAGCAGCTGGGTGGCCTACGGCTCCAGTATAGAATGACGATGGCAATTTCACATCTCCTGGCATAAATGGGTGACACTGGAGCTACACATTGGCCATGGAGTGAGACTGACTGATGCATTCAAAATCTTTTTGCTATATTTAGTTGGGTTTTTCTTTTCAAAGTAAAAGGTTGAAAATACCTTTAACGAGCTACTTAAAAGTTGAATCTTCAAATCTTTTAATAGTGCAATTGTACTGCTGTACATAAAACATTGCACAGTCTTCTAAATCTGGTCTCATGCCCCAGTCAAATTGCTTGAGCTAAGGGCATTTCTGTTTGCTGGTTCCATATGGAGCATTTAAAGCTCTAGCCTAGCTTGTTTATTTTTTTACTTTATTTTTAATGAAAATATCTGGACAATTTCATGCAACCTTTGTCTTTGATTAGTACACAGTCCCTAACTACAGTGAATGAATAGATGTTAATGTATAGTAAAAAGCAACATAAACTGCTGCATGTATACATAGTAATTAGCATGTGAGAATTCTAAGCATCATTATATTTGTTTTTATGCCATAGTAAACAGAACAAAACCAAACTAGATTGTTAAGCCTTTTTTTTCCTCCTGACTATGTCAAGATACAAATGAACCTTTCCAAGCCATGCCATGCTCAGTGGATAGTAAGCAGTGACTTTAGCATAGCAGTTTGGAGGGAAGAAAGAATGAAATTAACAGCAGCTCTGATGCCAGGAAGAGTGCTTCCATGGTGTATGGACACAATCCCTCAATTAAAAAAACGGGAAAACTAGTCCTAGAAAATGCTCCATACATTTCTTAAATAAAATTAAACTTAGCTAAAACTTAACTGCTTAAATTAGAAGCGTTTCAAGATGCTGAATGTATACACTGCAGTTTGGTAAATCAATAGCAAACAGGTATGCATACAAGTTGTTTATATACGACACACACAAAGGCTACACAGCTTTCTCAGTCCGCGTTGCCATGGGCTTATTGTTATGTGTGAGACTACTTTGCTGCTTAATTACCATTTTTTGTTTACAGGGTGGATACGGTGATATATATACTGGTGCATACATACCAGAGAATATACTTGTGCTACCCTTGAGCTGTGCTGTCCTGTGTACTGCTGCTAAGTATAGCCAAAGACATAAAGAATTAAGCTTCTACATTCTCCAGGAAACCTGGCTCTGAAAATGAGTCGTTAGCCCATGCTGAGCTTCACGCAGCTGCTAGTTTCAAACTGTCTTTGACATGTCTGCACAAGCTATGTTGACTACACATAGATGCTCACTAACGAGTTAATTCTGTAAGGAGACACTGGCAAACGGCAGAAAAGCAACAGTCAAAGCTGGGCTTTGAAATGACTTGAAATTATTTATGCAAACTCTCAGACTCAGATCAGTAATAATTTTCATCTGAAGACCTCAAAGAATTTCTGCAACCGATGTTTCGTCTCCCCCTGATGAGGCAAATACTAGACATAAAGCCAAATTCAGCTGTAATACACAGCCTTGAGCTCCCGCCCATGTTCATTCTTGCTTCTTAGAATCATAGCAATAAGTGACGTACTTGGAAAATATGTCTGAAAAGGTTGTGGGAATTATCACAGCTGGTAAACTCAGCCAGGTACTCTGACTGAAACCTTTATGTAAGTATCTGTTCATGACTTTTTTTCAAACATTTATTGGAAAAAAAAATCCAGCTTTCTAAAAGATCCACTAATAATTTCTGGATCTATGAAGTGGCATATGTGCCTACAGTGTGACTTAAATGGAACTTGGTGCAGTGTGGTATTCTTGAAACTGCCACCATTTGAAGGTGGGATGAGCCTTTTTTTTTGACAAATAGATTTCTCCAGGTCCCTAGAATTCACTGTATGTACATATGTGACCAGAATTATCCTGGGTCTGTCTGTGCTGAACATCTCAGTACCATCTTGTGTTTAAAATAGACAAGACAAATACTTCCTTTGGAGCTCTGTTGTGAGGTCCAATTCCAGCAGTAGGTCCCTAAAGCATACCTGAGTAAGCCCGCTGCACACACAGCAGCATCTCTTCTCTTGTTAGCGTTGCAGAGGAGGAGCGCCTCCTCCCTCTCTCCTCCCCGTTTATTCAGTTGTCTAATCAGAGCAGTCATTTCGTAACGTCTGAGTTAAGTATTTAACTCCCTCTCCATGCTTCAAAAGCATCTTAATATATGGCACTAGATTCCACCATAACGTATGTAGTGCCTCAGAGGATGTCCAGAAAGCATGAGCCCTGTAAAGTTACCCAGGCTAGTTCTGAGCAAGCTAGCTAAAGTACCAAGAGATTCAAATTTGTGCAGCATGAAGCTTCCCCTGTGCTAATATATCTTGCTTTCATGATACAGTACAACCATAGCAATATAGCTTTCAGGACCTAAGATAACTCCTCTACTGATAGCTTAGCTATTGCTACATTTTCTGTATCTCTGTTGAAGAAATTCCCAAATCTCTTGTGGATCTAAGTGTATTTTTCTAATAGAAAAAGGAGATTATGTTTCTTGTAGTGTTACTTTAGGATACAATAAGACATAAGGTAATGCATTACTAATCACTTGAACAAATACTATGGATGTATTTTTTTTCCAAAGGTGTTTTTCTTCATAAGTATTTTTTAGTGTTTAGACTTCGTAGACTTCAGTGTTGAGGATTTTTGCACAGCATACTTTCCTAGTTATATATGAACATTCATAATTTGTAAATTGAGTGCATGATAGCAATTTAGTGAACTTGTAGTTTCTTCTAAACCCTAGGTAAGATTAACGTTTAAATTCACTCTTATCTATCCTTCATTGCAACTATAGTGGTTAACATGATTTGAAAGTGCTAGACAAAGCTGTTTTGAAAAATAATTAACATTGCAACAGGATACTTCAGGGCATATGTGATCCTGTATCTTAAATCACTCACTACTACGCATCATCTGAAGCTTTCTAATATTACTCAAATGCAAAGTTATTCCACATGAATACCTCACTAATTGTTATTTAATGCAGTCCCAAAAATACTGTTCAACAAGCAAAATAACTTACAAATCATGACATGTAATGTGGTAAAACATTCACCTTGATGATCCAAAGGCAAAAATAAAACACTAGCAGAGTAGAAACACAATGGTGGCAATGGGAATGCATCATAGTATCATGCTAATCTTCAATATGACCCAAAAGGACAATGTCTCTCTAAGAAAGTAAATGCCTGTAATGTACGCATTAGGAGCAAAATATATTTGGGACAGTATTAATGAAAGAAGAAAATATTTTTGGATCTGACCCTGCATTTACTATTATATGTACTAGCAACTATTGGGAAAACCCCCTATAAAATGCAAAAATTACTTGGTCCTATATCTGACAGTATATGGGGTACCTTTTTGTAGTCTTATTTGTAGTTCATCTCTCAGGCCAAAGCATTAAACAGACAACTGCATTGCTTACAATTTAGAATAATGTGATCCGTCTCCTTCTCAGGGTGAAACCTGTCTTTGTGTAGATGGCCAGCATAGATATGACCTACATATAAATTATTAAAATACAACATTAAACACAAAGACCTGTGTAATCCTGTTTAGGTTAGCGGAGTCTGTGATGCTTTAGTTGCTGTAATTGGACTCCATTGCAAAGCAGTACACCAGTACAAACCCAGCTGGAGGGTAATTTTAATATTACTTTGGGTCACATAGATAGGACAGTCCTAACTTGAACTATTTTCTACTTTTTCCTTGTGTAAGAGGAGATAAATCATTCTTTTATATACTCCATTGTACTTCAACAATCAGCTAGTCCAAGTGGTCAGGCAGTTGGACTAGATGATCGTTGTAGGTCCCTCCCAACTGAACTATTCTATTCTATTCTAATTAAAAAAAATCAGTAGCCCTACCATAAACTGAATATAAATCCATCAACATATTGCATAGGATGTCGTTAAGCTCAGATGTTTATCAAATCCATGTATCAGTGCCCTACTTGGTAAATCTTTGATGCAAATTTTGAGCCAACTCATTTTAAAACCATTTTTATAATTTTCCATGTACTTAAAAATATAGGATCCACCCAGGCAGATGCCTTTTATTATTGTCATCCAATTTTCTTTAAGATCATCTGCTGATGAGATGAGAGAATACAGCTAGTTGTGATATAAAGGAGTGGTATCCCAGTTGTGCTGTTAACTAGCTGTGATTTTAGCAAACTGCATAATCTCCAGGCACCGAGGTTATTTAACATGGGAAATAGAAATAATAATTTTAACTTCTTTATGGTGGTAACATTTTACTATTTAGAAATGTTCCCTGAGCTCCTTAGAAAAAAAGTGTTAACAAAATGCTTACTATTCCTCTTGTGTATCTATAGATGAGATGTGTATAGTGTTCTTCAATTAAGCGCACAGTTTAGATGGGCACAAACCCCTCTCCCTGTGCCTACAGCAATGCTTTCAGTGGCTATATGCATGTGTGTGCATGCTTCCCAAAACCTCACCCACATGCTGGAATGCAAACACAGAAAAGGCAACTGTTGAACAGGATGCGATGTAAGCTGATTGCCTGCTCTGTAGAAAAAAATTACATACAGATTTAGTTTGCATTTAAACAAAAGCAAGAGTCATATAATAAATGAGGGTAAAACCCTCATTTTTGTAATGTCTGCTATACTGGCAGAATAAAACAGCTCAGCTTTCTAATATATTTTAATTATGCATCATAAAATTAATTTAACAAGGAAAACACTCTTCAATTCCATATTGTATTTCACACCTACATTGCACAATATTATTCAAAACAACTACTCTGTGGTACAGTATGACTTTCTATGTACAAAACTATGTTAAGAGAGCATTCAGGTTACATCCTTAAATCATGAAATGCCACTAATATGCTGTTATATATGAATAAATGTAAAAAGAAAGACGTTGTAAACAGACCTTTACAATAGTGAGAAATATCGTAAGACTCCTGTGGTCTATTTAACACTTCTAATAGCTTTCACCACAGGCAATAATGGGTATACCTGTTTGAAAATCTTACCGTCTATTACATTTCTACAGCATCTTTCATCCCAAAATATTTGTATTCCACATTTCTGGCACCCTCTTGAACAGTGGATAGCAACCACCAGCACTATCCTACCATGTGGGCAGAGGCATGGAGATTTTCCCAAAGCCATCTAGGACAACTCCTGACTGTTACAAAAAATGCCATGGGATATTACTGCTTTTTCAGAACAGGCAGGACTTTGTTTTTAGTAATTTAACTTGTATGGAAAACCCATACTTAGTAAGCCACCTGGAACTCCACACCTCTACATAAGATAGAGGTTCTCCTTCAAATAGCAGTTGGAATTAACAGTTCTTACTACAAGCATAACTTGAAGGTTATGCTAACAGTAATCAGAACTGGGTATTAATCTGCAAACATTTATAGGGAACATGCAATGGCACCAAGTACATTCACTGAGTGCAGCGGATGGTGGCTTGTCACACGGGTTAGTGCCTCTGGCTAAATGATTGTTTTACCTCAAACCATAGACAAAGGATGACATTATTGCAACTGTGCGATTAATAACCTGCCACTTTGTTAACTGCTACAATGATATCTTCACAGATCAGCTTGAAAAAGCTAGGGAACTTTTCTTTAAATGTTCTTTCTTTCGACTATTCAATTGGAGAGACAGGAATAGTGTATTAATAGCCCAGTCACTTGGTATTCTCTCTTGCAGCCTTCTGCTTATTGTGTACGAGAGTTACTTTGCTTTATATGAGCAACATTTTGAGTTCAGGACAAAGTTGTGAACTTTTTAAGAATAGAAAAATAAAAAAAGAGAGTTTGACTCTGTCAACATCTTTGAAACTCGAACACAGAACTGATTTTCTATTGTTAAAAAACAAAGTGCCATAGGAGTCTAGAATTTGTTTTTAAAAACTGAGATCCCTAGGACAAATAGTATCTCCAGCATCTCATAAAACCCGCTATTTTAAGTCTAGTCATCATAAAACTGTCACTGCAGAACATGGCCTGCAGGCACTCAAGTTTAGAGCCTATAGTGTTTCTAGTGATCGGCATTTCAGACGTGCTTAGTTAACAACTGAGATTTGAGTAAGAGAAGTGGTAGTGTAAGAAGATAAGCATAACCTCTCCCCTCTTAAGTGAGATGGGCATTATTCAGTGAACTGCTTTTTTAGATAATCCCCCAGTATCTATTGGAAATTGCTACCGCTAACAATTTTTTTTAGGTTATTTCCCTGATGTCACTTTTCTCCCTGGCATTGCTGAGTTTCTATTATTAGCCCATGTGAGCTATTCAATAGATTGCAATCTTCATGGCATTAGTACTTGCCAAAAGAATTAGACTATAGCCTATAATGGTTTTCAAATGAGATTTCAAAGAGAATGGTACAACAGTTCCTTGTCTGTTGGTGGTCCAGCAAAGTTTATTAGAAGGGATGACAACATCACACCAACTTACGTAATTATCCTAACTAACATACAATCAGCTACGATGGTCTTCAGTTCAGTTGAAACAGCACTGTAGTGTTGAATCATCTCACACCTTTGCAACATGGGAATTTCATTACCCTTTAGAAGACGCAGTTACTTAATGGTTTTGCCCAAGAAGTAGCTGGTTGGAAACATTAAGTTCTTTTGTACTGAAACTGAGGCTGCACTCTGAATGCAGAAAGTTACCCTGCCCTTACTGCAGGAACAGTCAACATACAAAGGAATTATTTTTCAGCCTTCATCCTAATCTAGGAAGTGGCCAAACAATTTGAGGAGCCTGAGAAAAGAAAGTGGCCTGTCAAAAGAGAAAAAGGGTCAGAGACTTACATAAGGTCTTCAGTGGGATTGTTTTTGCGATTCTTCTCATTGATCAATTCGTTGAACACCATCTCTTTGAAAACTGCACCATGGAAAATCCATCTGACTCGTCAGTGATTAAGTTTTTGGTTTAGGAAATGTACACAGATGAACAGGGCGTGCCTGATAATGGCATGTGGTTATTCAGGATGTGAACAACCTCTAGGGTCTGTCAAAACAAGCAGCTTCAGGGTTATTTAATCTCTATTGAAAAAGCAGAAGAAAATCTTTATTGAAGAAGCACAGTACAAATAAGAAGGGCATACAGGGAGCAGCAGAATGTTATTAAAGTACAATATCTGTATTATGCTATATGCAGTGTTATACTAGACAATGTCCATATTAGGAATAACGTTAACATAGAATGGTCAATTATAATATTTTTTCCAGATACGTAATCTTAGAACTAGTCAGAAAAAGGGCATTTATACTAGAGTGCAATGTTCTACTTTTTCCCTATGGGAAAAAAAAAAGTATAAATGCTTTGTCGTTGGCTATTTTTCAACTTCTGTTAACCTCTGGCCAAAATATTACCTGCATAAAGAGTTGTCTTTTACTGTGCAACATCATCTCCCGATCACACGGCACAGCTGGAAAGGTGCTCTGGGCTGACACGGGTAAGCAGCAGGTACTGCCAGATCTGCTCGCTAGATACTGCAAAGGAGCAGCTTGTCACACAGAAAAGACCGAAGTGCCGTCATGCTCAAGGAGCAAACTGAACATCTACCTGAAACCACTCTTAACACCGGTAGTTAGTTACCCGTGACACGAGTAGCTCACCCCGTGCTTCAGCCGCTGCAGCCCCCTCGGCGGCCCCAGGCACCCGCGGGGCGCGCCGCTGCCCGCCCCGGGGCCGAGGCCGCCCGCCGGCGGCCGGGGATGAGGGGTGGGGGGCGAGCCTGGAGGTGCGGGGGACAACTGCGAGGAAATTTGAACCCACACACACCCGGGACAAGTCCCCGGCGCGCTCGACAAGGGGCACAGGGCGACGTAGCTTTGACCCCTGAGCAGAACAGTTGGCCTGAGGGCGCCGGGTCCCGCCGCGGGGCCTGACCGCCGCCCCTGCCCCCGGGCGGCCGGGCCCGCCCCGGGCTCCCCGCCTGGCTCTCTCCACCTGTAGGGATTTCGCCCCGCGCCCTGGTGGCTGGAATGGGGAAGGGCTGAGCCCGAGGCGGCCGCCGGGACGCTTTGCTCGGGGAGAGGAAAATTCCAGCCGAGAGGAGGGGCCCTGCCCCCGCTGGCCGCTGACAGCCCGCGGCCGGGGCCGAGCGGAGTCCCCGCACCGGCCGGGCCGCCGCTGGAGGGAGAGCCGGGTGTGTGGAGGCGGGCAGGCAGCGAGAGAGAGAGAGAGAGAGAGAGAGAGGGAGGAGCTGGGACGGGAACAGGGAGTCTCTGTTTCTCCGCGGGTGCCGGAGCGGGGAACGTTCCGCGTTTCAAGTTTCTCGCCGCGAAGTTTGGTTTTGGTTTTTTTTTTTTTTTTTTCTTTGTGTTTCTTTTCCCCTCCGCCCAAGGTGTGGTTCAGCGAGCGGCTGCCCCGGCGCAGGCAGCTCAGCGGAGCCGTGTGCGTGGCCGCGGCCGCCGCCCCGGGAAGGCACCCCATGGCCGCGCTGTAAACAGCGGGGAATGCCTGGGCTCGGGGGCAAGGCGGCGCTGGGGGCGGCAGAGCGGGGCCGTCTTCCTCAGCCCGCCCCGAGCAGGTGAGGCGGGGAGCCGAGGCGCTGCGCGGGCGGATCCCAGCGGCTGCGCCCGCCCTGCCCCGAGAGCCGACCTGCGCTCACCCAGTCGCCGGTATGGACGGCCGCGCTCAGCTGGCGGCCGCCCCGCCGCCCCCGGGGTAAGCACAGCTCACCGCACGGGTGGGAGGCCCAGGCGCCCCCCGGCTCTAGAGGGGCAGCCGGCGGGGAGCCGCGGTCATGCCGGGCCGTGTGCGAGGCCGGGTGAGGTGAGGTGCGAGGGGGTAGCTCGGGACGGGGAGGCCGGCGCTGTGCGCGTCCGGCTGTGCGGTGCGGCGCTTGGGAGGCAACCGGGGGCGAGAGGCAGCTCCCCAGCGCCGGGGGGCGAGTGCGTGTGCCCCTTCCCCTGGCTTCGGCGGCGGAGGGAGCGAGGCGGAAGCTCCGCGCGGGACCGCAGCGCCTCGGCCGCGCCGGGAGCGGGGAGGCAGAGGCAGATGGAGCGGCGCGACCGTTAAACGGCTGCCGGCGCGGCGGGAACAGGCGGGCAGAGCGCCGTCTCCCTCGCCTCGAGGGCATCTCGGCTGCTTCCCCTGGCTGAAAGCGGGCTCTCCGGCGGGACGGGGCTGCGGCACAAGTCCGTCTGGCCCTCGGGTCGCCGGCGCCCTCCTCGGCGGTGCCTGGCTGAGCAGCGGCGTGCGTGTGCGGGCCGCCCCGCCAGCCCTCGCCCCTCGCCGGGGGCATTTCCGCCGGGACGAGCCGTAACCTGCCTGCCGGCGTCGCCGTCCGGGTGACTCTGCCGGGCTGCAGTATTGCCAGAAACCGCTAGTGCAATACCTGTCGGGGAGCACTTCGTTATCGGGACCGGCTCCTCTGTGAAATCTCTGAAACGCAAAATGTACCAGTGTGACCGTCCGTGGGGTGTGCGCATGGCAGCTTTCAGTTCCCTGTGTAAAGTGGTGGTAGCGGTGTGGGAGAGCTGGGCACTTCTCAGTGCTTTGGTAACGGCCCACGTCGGAAGAGAAAAAAAATAAACAGGCAGCATTTGTTGGGAGAGGTAAAAGGGTTTGTTTTTAAATGTTAGGCTCCTCTGACGAATTGCTTATAATCTGTCAGAAGATGTAACTTTAGAGAATGTATTTTTAAATCTAAGTAGAACTACCCCAGCTGTAGATCAGGAGGAGGACTTCCCTTTGAGTGAAATAGTCAGGTATGTTTGAAGAAAATTAATTCGCTCAATAACTTCAGTAGGAACTTGAGGGATTCGAAATACTGACAAGACTGCTGGAGTTATTTGTAAATAGAAGGCACAAAATACATGGTGAGTGTATCTTTTAACACCAAGACTTTCTTGAAGCTTCCATATTATATGCAAAAATGGATTATTTGGATTTCTGACCAAATGAATACAAGATAAACAGGTGCAGCTGATGGTAACTTATTGTAGTATTTGCAGTAGCAATTGGATCAGTTTCGAGTCATGGCTGTAGTGAATATGGAAGACTCATAGAGGGAGGGGTATTTATACACTTAGGGCCTTGTGGCAATTCCACATTTATGTATGGCCATTGAGAAACAGTTTATATTGTTAATCAATGTGGAAGGTATAATTACAGTATAGATAATTACTGCATTTTTAAGACTTTGGGTATGTAAGCATAGTTGAAAGGACTGAGCGTATGATAATAGAGCATGATACCAGGTTAGGAAGAGACTAAAACAGTATGTCTTCGTGGTCCTCAGTTTTACTTGTGGGCAGGAACACGAAAACAAGCAAAAAGGCAGAATTAAAATTTTGGCTGTTCTGACAGCTTCTCTGGGCCTGCCATAAAGCTGTTGGTTATACTGAATTTTGGCTGCTGCTTGACTTCTTTGAGTCAGGAAAAGTAGTCTGTTCCCTTAATGTGACTTCAAGCATCTGTCAGTGTTCACGTCTCAGTTTTGAAAAACATGTAGCTAACAGCAGTGCTTATTTGCGTTAGCCCTGCAGATATATTTTCAGGCCTTTTATCAGCTGTTCCCATATAATTTGGTACTTAGGAAATAAATTTACCATTCCTTTCTTGTTACAACAGGAGTTCTTTATTGACAGTCTTAATTATTTCCTGAAGATGGTCTCATTTGCTCACCCAAACGCTGGATTTGAGGAAAGAAATCTGGATATACCAGCAAAAATGGCAACTCCCAGTTTACTGAAAACGATCCACAGATATGTTTTTGAATAGTACGCAGTACTGCGGTTCTCTCTGAGATGATAGGAAAAATTGTGCAATCTGGGAAGAATTTCAGTTGAAATAGCAGTTTTCTTTAAATGAATTAACAAATGATAGGGTACTGCATTATATATCTTTTCAACCTGTCTAGCCAGGTGGAGAATGTTGTTAATCTGCAGCTGAAAATTGTTTACCAGTAAATGTGTTCTTAAATCACTGTTTGAAGTTATGTGGTGCAATTACTAACTCTTCACAGCTTAGTCTATTTATGCTAACTGCCAAAAAGGCTAGAGGTGTTGAAGGTGTTTTGTGAGTTTTTAAGCACTGATGTTTATTTAGCCTTGGAAATTCTATATAACTTAATCATTGCCGGCTCTTGAATATGGAATTTTGTTATCAGTTTTATGGGGACAAGCTTTGGGAAAGGATCCTGTAATTATATCCTGGAAGACAATGTTTCTGCATGCAGGATTATGCTTTCCTATTGAAAAATTGTTTAGTAAAACTCATTGTCGATAAAAATGTTTGCTTGAATTTGGGGAAAAAATGCAGGGGTATATGCCAGTGTTATTCTCACCGTACAATCAAAATAAACCAAAAGATTTTTAAAAACAGCCTCTGCTGGATTTTTTTTGAATATGGTGAATAGAAGGTGTGCCCAGTAACTGGCTGGAATTTTTTGGAATATGAATAGGAGGTGTGTCCAGTTACTGGCTGGACATGACACATAGTTTCTTCTGGTAGCAGAAGAAACTTGGCTGGACCTACTTTTAAGGCATTTTATAGCTCATCTATCTTGCTTTGAGTCTGAGCAGCATTCATGACAGCGTGTTCCTGCCAGGCCAGTTGACACAGCCTGCTCCTGTTCATCACAGAGCTGAACTGGCTTTATGTATTGGCTGCGTTATGGGATGATAGGAAAATGTGTGTTTTAATACTTAAAAAAAAAAAAAAAAAAAGTGTCTGTGGTTGGTATCCTGCCTCTTGAACACACTTTTCCTGCTGTTGCTGGACAGCAATCCTGTACCCTGGAGTGAATAAATTTTTTCATTACCAGGTAGATTTCACTACTTGACACCGGCTTTTAGCATGAAAAACTGTATTGTAATTTAATATGCTGTTAAAATATTGGAGCAAATTTGGATTTTTGGTAAATGGAAGATCAATTTCCTTTGAAATATTAGAATGCACACTGAGGTCCACCTTTAATTCAATTCTATTCCTTTTCTGGTAATTTTACATTATTTCATTTGTTCCTTTAAATCATATTTAAAGCTATATGTTTACTTTCAAAATAACAGCTTCTGACCTGCTTTACCTAAACAAATCCCCTTTGTTTTGTCATTTTCTTTTTGTGTGTCTAATGAAAACATGCTTAGGAGATACAGCTGCTCTCCAGGAGCTGAAGATAGAGATGGTTGTATTGGGGGGGGCGCAGAGCCAAACTGAGCTTTGGTTAGCTTACTGCCAGAAACACTCCTCACATGTGTCTTCATGTTCCCATTCCCTGGTTGCTTGGCCTAGTGAATGTATTTGAAAAGTTTAATAAGAACAACAGGAGAGAAGTCTTTTTCACATGGTTAGGGCTGTCTGAGGAAGTGAGAGATGTTTTCAGAAAGAACAAGAAATTTAGCTTTTCTCTTGTGTGTGTAACTGTTGAGTTTTTATCAAATCATTTCAATCAGATTACGGATCTCTGGAGACATCAGCTGTGGCTCAGTGTTGAGAAGTGTCTGGCATCAGGCTTAGAATACTAATTTGAGCTCTCTTCTTCTCTTTCCCATCGGTTGAATCAGTTCACAACATAGCCACAGGTTTGTTCGAGTATAAATGAAAGTCTTCCCTGTTGTGGAGTGTGTGGGCTGGGACAGAAAGTGTAGCAATAGCTTCAAACCAAGCATTCTATTGCCAAGCCACAGCAGCAGATTGGGGGGAGGGAGAGTGTCTATATTTGCTCAGTTTGGTGAAATTTAGG
Organism: Mycteria americana; assembly: GCF_035582795.1. Lineage (NCBI taxonomy): Eukaryota > Metazoa > Chordata > Aves > Ciconiiformes > Ciconiidae > Mycteria > Mycteria americana. The sequence goes on from NC_134373.1 coordinate 23,636,257, forward strand.
TCAGGGCCGAAAATACGTTTTTATCTTGCAACTACATTATTGTATACATACGTTTCTGAATAAATTCAAGACCTTTTGTGCTTGTGATACTAACTGGTAGCACTGTCTAGGATCAGAAGTTAGGCTGGCATGGGCCTAACAAGTAGTCCAATCTTAGATGTGCTTTATCTCTTAGACTGAAGACTTCAAGATGAATAGTTAGCTCATTTTTTTTCTCACCCCCATGACCCTGATGAAGATCAACTAATTGAGCAATAACAAAATGGAAAGAACTTTGAGAATTTGTGACCATAGAGTTTGCTGGATGTTTGAAACAGGGAGTTAGCTACTTTGTGGGTGGATCCCCATCAGGAGCCACTTGAATGCTAATCATTCCAGGGGGTGATTTGCCAACTGGGTTCTGAACATACATGTAATACTTCTTGAGGTGATTATATTGTTCTTTTAAATGTATCTGCCTTAACCAAGGCAATGTCCAATGCGTGACACAGTGGTGCCATGAACTGAATGCTGTATTTAAAAGCTGGTTTGATTACTCACACTCTGTCAAGTCTGAAGTCATAGCTGGGTGCCTATCGAGTAGTCAGTGGTAATGTTCACTGTCGAAGTGTGTTGCTGTGGGAATGAGATCAAGGAAACTTTAGGGGGGTGAGGAATGTTGATACTAGGGTGAAAAAATGTGTGGGAGGGTAATACACAAATAGAGAAATCAGCAGAGTTATTTCAAAGCTTTGTCCAAGTGTGATGGTATCCTGCAAAAAGGAAAAGTGACAGCTAGTTCGTTAGTGAGGTATCAAAAGCATGTGAGGGGAAAACCTTAGGATAGGTTCTTTTCTTTCTGTTGTAACTGGATTTTTTTTGTGGACTTTAAAGGCGATTACAGTGTTTATATAAACCTGAAGATGACTGTTTATGTTGAGTAGGCGCATCTGTGCTGGTGGAAGAAGAAAAGAGCCCATTGTAGGGGACCAAAAGCTTAGATTCCAGAGGAAACTGGAGATATTTACAGGATTCCTGTCATCCGATAGATAAATTAACTCACTAGAAATTTTTTAAAGTTACAAATAAATGGTTTCTCCTGTAATCTGGCAACATCTAAATAGGTCTCCCTTCGTGAAGTCCAGTACTGCTTCTGGCTTTCTTGACTGTAGCTTGGAAGAAAGTTTCTAAGTGTGCAAGTTCTTCTAGCTTGATTGCTGTTGTTTCTAGCTGCCATTGTTGTTAGTTTTATGTGTGCTGGGGAGCAGCAGATGCCAAATTATCCAGCCAGCCATGGGAGTTGTAACAATGTTAGCGCCTGCTCAACTAAATATTTTTTTTTTCTAGAACTTAACAAGTCAATATGATGAGTTGCTCTGTTAATGGAGTGAATACAAGGAATGCAGGGTGTTCTCTTTTATGGCTGCCTGCAAGTTAAACCAGATCTGATTGTGCTCTTTCTTTCCTTTTCACCTGGCTCTCACTTGCTTCCCCAACAGCTGACCTGCTACTCTGGCTTAAGTTCACGTAGCTGCCTGCTGTTTGAGAAAGAGTTGCTCTTTACTGTGAGTATTTGCTGTCGCTATGTGCTGCTCTAAAACTCGGAGAGTTGACATCAGGGTGTTAGAGGATGAGAAGAAGCTGAGATGTTGGCTCCTAGGCTCCTGTAGGGTTCTGCGGCCGTGCCCGGCACTAGCGCAGTGAAGAGGAGACTGACTGTGCAGCATGTGATGATGGAGAGTTCAAGGGGGAAAGCCACCCCCTGCTGTTTAGAGCTGTAACAGCCAATTAAAAACTTGAGGTTTCACCTGAATCTCTCCTAAGGTAAGGTCCCACAATTAAAAATGCAACTCTTTGTATGAAAGTAAACTTAAACATTTGCTAACTGGAGTTCCAGTAGATGCGTTCTGACTTAGAATCTGCATGGTGATGGACTAGTGGATAAACATGTGGTCTTTTCATGGTTTAAGCAACATTTTTTTTATGCATCAGAAGCGGAATACCATGGGAATCTTTACAGAATTGACAGTTCCTGGATTTGTTTTTTATTTGCTAGGAGGTTATCCAGTTCAAAAGGGGCGTGTACATTTATATGTGTCTTTTGGTGGTTGTAAATGATCAAAGTGCTGTAGGTGGTTAAAGGATGGATCCTTAATCTAGCTGTGAAATGTCTCCCTGGGGAGCTTGCATATATGTTGGCTGTGCTGCCAGACTAGGGTTGTCAGGATTGCTATTTTCAGTTAAAGAAAATAGAGCACATGAATATTTTTAGCTAGGCATAAGCTTTCTTCTGTGAGAAAGCATTGGTTTTGTTGGAAGCTTCAGTTCTACAGAGGTCTTCATTGAAGAAATAGCTTCCAAGTGTACTTTCTTAGCTGTATTTTAAAAATCCTTTCTGCACATTTTTTTAAATTTTATTTCTGTTCTGGAAATATAGCTACTTGGTTTGGAAAACATAGATCAATCTTATTTAAAAACAAACAAACCTTCCTCCCCGAACAATGCAAACAGTTACTCTATGCTAAACAATAAATGTTGTGAGCTTGAATTTTTCTCAAATATCAACAATGGTACGGTTTTTGTTCTTTGCCCTACATCTCTCCTACAAAGTGATATTGTCTTAATTAAAAAACCCCTCACCACTCCATCTCAAAATACCAGCATTAGAAATGTGGGTATTTTTCTTTAAAATCAAATCACTTTTCAATTTAATATTCCTGAATATTGATTTATTGTTTTAAAAATCTTGTTCTTTTCACGGGCCTTGGTTTCCTGTTGGGAATTAATTTTCCCTTTTGGTATTTTACCTGGCTTTCATGTCAGACCTTCAGATGCATTTCTTCCAAAGACTAGGGCTCTGTACATGGGTTTTTTGCAGGCAACTTTTAAATGTCTTGCTATGGGAAAGGCATAAGCATCTCTTTCAGTTGTCCCTATAATACAAACATATTATTGACAAAGTTGCGTGGAGGGACTGCTTTTTCTGTAATTTTCATAAAATTAATTGGTTTTTTATTATATGTTGCATCCAATTTGACTTGTTTTTTTTTCCAGTTTGACGTGCTGGGAGCTTTGCTGAATATAGTGAGTTAAATAAGAATGTTCCAGTATATAGGACCATCAGTAGGGTAGCAGTGGAAACTTTGTGTTACTATTGCCCGGATACTTTTTATGTGTAGGTCTCAAGGTAATTAGAAGGGCAATAGGGAAGAATAGTGTGTCAAGTTTGGGTTTTGCCATTTACTATTTTACGATGTGTTTTAAGTATTGTTGCATTGCTCCTGACCTTTGTAAAACCTAGTACAGTCCTTCTGTACTGTCAAACTGGACTGACAAAACGACTGGATGTAATACTGCAGGTAGAAGATAATCTACTGAGGTGTCTGTTTAAGTGTCCTTATCACAGCAATGTTGAAAGCATTTTTTACTTGGGAGGAACAGTGTTTTGTCTCTGGATCTAGTAAAAAAAAAATAGGGCAGCCAAAATGTCTGTTAGTAACAAAGTTGAGAAAACAAATGTTTACAACTCGTCATGCTGGGTTGTAACCCCTTCAGGCAAAAATGAAGTACATCTTTTCTTCACTACTAGCTGTGGACTTAAGTCTTTTGTTCTTTTCATTAGAAATGCATGCTGTGCGGGATTAAATATGAAAACATTCTGACTTTGAGAGCATAGAAACTATTTGCATGGATGGATGGTTTTTTTAGTGCTTTAGTTTGCAAGACAAACAAGGTGTTACTTAGTTGATGGTGATTGTATAGTAATAGGAATTTCCAGAGGTGGAATTTCTGATGATTTTCAGGAGTTTGTGTAAAATCATAAATTCAAGCCATGACAGAAATCTGGGCTTTGACAATTTTTTTTGTTGTTGTTTTTAATTCAGAAACTTTAATTCCTCAAAAATCAGGTACTGTTATGTGTTGAAAGTTGTCCCTAGGTTCCCAAACTTTCATTCCTTAAGAGTTATTGCTTTCTCTGTGTACTCTATGAAGTCTCCAGACATAAACTTTTCTGTATCCCCTGCTGGTCTCTGATTCATGGTCTCACTTCCCCTTGCCTGCAATTTTGATCCTCTCCTTCCACCCACACTACAAAGTAGCCTCACTAATTCCATCCTTGGCACCCTCCTTGAGCTATTTTTACCTCATTCAGTTTTTAAAGTACTCACTACTTGGAGAAAGTCCTGTTTTGCTGAATCTTAAACTTCAGTGTGCTACTGCTTCTTTTCTAAAAGCTTTTCTCATAGATCATGCTTAGGAACTTTGAAGAATTGTAACAATTCCTAAGGCAACTTAACCATTGTGGTTTTGAACATTTGGAAGCTAAAGTGGTCTTTCCCCTTCTGCTTTTGTTGGTGGCAGATGCTCTTGAAGACACTTCTGTTTTGGTTTTTTTTTTTTTTTTCTTCCTTTATGGGGAGAGGAGATTCCTTCCTCCTGTTACCTTAAACTGTGTTGCAATGTATGACCTTGTCCTTAAACTCTTTCATAGAGTCGTTCTGCTTTTAGCTTTTTGGATTCTGGTTTTGTGCATTCCTTTAAATTTTGAGGTTTAAAAAGAACCTGTCCCTTCAGCTTGGTCCTTCCATCTGTTATTTTTTTTCCTTGTGTCCCATACTGCCTGTATCTGATTTCTCTTCCCCTGACTTCACCCTGAAACTATAGATTCTTCTTTTTCTAAATGTGGCTTTGTGTTTAAATATTATGTATCACATTTTACCTACGTTAATGTATCTTATTCCCTTGTACTTACATGGGCATGGAGACTGTTTTTGCTACAGTGTTTCAGGGGAGAAGGGCTTCCCAGGCCCTTTCATATGGCACTTTAAAGAGGGGTCATTGGCTGTCTTTGCAGTTGCTGTTCTCGTCTGCTCACTTATCTATGGTTGAGTAATGCCTTAGACATCGCAGGACTTGGAGCTGAGATCTTAAGGCAGCAGTGATAGCTAGAGACGTGAAATAAGATTTATTTTATTATTTTTCTCCTTTCAAGTGAGTCAGAGTTTACTTATGACTTTGTTGGGCCAGTAGCAGTAATTTTCTTAATGTATTATGTGCTGTCCTTCCTCAGAATTAGACATATTTAATCTGATGTCTGCATGTCAGGTTATCAGGACATTTATTGTAGAAATGAACTGATGGAACTGGGTCAGATGTGTCTTTATTCCTTCAGCTCCTTAACGCTTCTCTTTTATGTCTTGTTGGTTGGTTGGGTTTTTTGGGGGGTGGGGAGAGGAGTCTGTTTTTCGTACAAGTGATACGTACAGGGATCAGAGGATTTTGAAATCTAGGTGACTTTTTGAGTTTTGTTTTGATTGTTCTCCTGCAGTGTAGGGCACATATCCTGCTCCCCCCCATAGGTGCTATTGCAATAGTCTCGACACACCAGGCAGTGCTTGTTCACTTTTATAGAAAAGCAGGGTGAAAATCCAGAAGGTATGGAAAACCAAAGCATTTTATAAGCACTCCTTCAGAGCTGATTGTCAATAGTGAGGGGGATAGGAGAGAATCTGAAGGAGCTTATTTTGGAAGAGTAATAAGGATCTGACATCATTGTCTGAACTGTTGGAATCTCTGTCTTACTTCTAAGCATCTTTGACTGTTCTCATATTTCCACTGCCCAAACATTCTTACAAACTTTCCAGTCTTCCTCCCAAAATACACTGCTGTAATGCCTCTTTATCCGTAAATCTCAAATGAATAAAGAGAAGGAGGGAAACGCAATGAATTGCAAATGTTAAATGAAACCTTAAAAATATACAATGATTTATTTTAGAAAAATAATGGGGTTTGGTGCTATGATAATTTTAGAAATATTCAAACGAATCAATCGGTTCTTATTTTTTCTTTCTGATGGTGTTCTTTAAGATACTGCTTAGCTTATAGGCTTCTGTCTTTTTTTTTTTCTTCCTACTTTTATTTACCAAAAATTTTCCTGGATTCCGTAGCTCTAATATGTAAAGCCTGCCAGCTAACGGGTTTACAGGATTTTTTTAAATTTTTTTTTTTTTTTTAAGACTGCTTGCCAGCACTTAATCCAGAATAAGTTTTTATGGTAGAATTGAGAATGTTTGGAAATAATGACACATAACATAAATGCTTGGCACTGTACAGGATGAAATTTCAGCAGTATTTTATATGTGTTGACTGTAGATGGAGATTTTTAAAATTACTTGGTACCCTGACTGAGTGGTCTCGTGGAAATATCTATATGGTGTCAGTCAAAGCTCTGCCCCTCTGCAGAACAGACAGATGTCCTGCATGCTGTCTCCACTAAAGAAGAACTTCTGGATTTTCCTTCACATTTGCTGAATGAAATCTGTCTATACTCCGACAAGCTGATGCTGCCTCTTCCTGTTTGTGGTGCAAAGATCTGTAGTAGGAAATGAAATGCCCAGTGAATTGTTTATTTTGTAAACAAATGTTTGTCAGTGCCACTTGGAAGAACTTCAGCAAGTTAAGATAGAAATACCCTTGCAAAATCCTACCCTGACTAATTGAGAAGTGTGCACGTCATTTGCCAACAACATACTCTCAGATGGGAAAAATGGTTGAGTATGTAGAGTTCTTCTGTTACATGTAAACAAAAGCTCCAAGATTAGAAGTAATCATTTTTTGAGTTTTTAACTTTCATTTAAAGATAAAATAAAAAACCAATGAGATCTGGAAAACTCTATCTACAGTTATTGGCCTTTCCCACATCCTGTCACATCACGTTTCACATCTCAGTCATACACTGAGAGTAAGTGTTTCCTTGAGTCAGTTTGTGGTATCATGTGAATAAATGGTCAACGTGGTAGAAAGATCTCCAGTCTGTTTGTAAAAGAGCATGTGATACTTTATGAAAGATAGGAAGGGATAGCTAAACATGGCATAGCATTTGTTGAAATTGTAAAAATTCACTCATTAAGCTCAACCCATTAAAAAACTTTTGGCTTCTGACAGTAAAATGAGATCTGTCAGAAAACGTGAATCACATCCTCAAACTGACGTAGCTGTACCAGTATTATGTACCATTGTGTTTATCTGTGGCTTTGATTAGCAAATATTTTCAGTTAAATATTTAAGTGGCAGTGAGAAAGAAGTGGTTTGGTGACTCTCTATGAGAAAGACTGATTCATTCAGAGATCTGGTGCTGGATATGGAGATTCATTCTTCCTACCCACTCCCCTTTTTTTTTTGTTTGTTTGTTTTGGTTTTTTGATAGTAGTTGAATAATTAACAGAGGTTGCGTACCTCCCTCCCTTATGGACAATCTAGGTGGAAGGAAGTTTCAGTGTCATCTTCTGAACTGAGTAAGTTTGCTGCTGCTCTTGAGCTGGTGGAGTAAGCTTGTTGCCGCTTCTTTATGTCCTTTTCTTCAGTTAGAAGAAGTTTGTGATAAGCTGTTTGTAATCACAAAAGTCTGAGGTAATTGGTTTTTCTGTTTTTAAGCTTAGGCAGGGCTTTTGTTGCTTTAGGCTCTCTTCCCTTGCCTGTATTCACCTTAGGATATTCTTTTAGTTTGGGGATGTTTCTGAAGTGTCAGCTTTGAATTTCTGGATCCAAAGAGAGCCTTTCTTCTTTAAGCTAGCAGCACTATGGTAGTGACTTTATAGCCATGTAATAAAAATTAAAAAAATTCTGGTTGTTGTTGTTTTATGTGTGTCAAAGGAACAGCTGGATGGCCATTAGCCACAACTTGAATCTCTTCTCCAATATGAAGCCAGAGTTCTTTCCATGGATTTCCTCCTTTGGGTGACATTTGAAACCCAACCCTTACTTACTGGGAGAGAGAAAATGTGGCACTTAGGAGAGGTCGATGGGGTTTAGGTTACTGGCACTTAAGAGTTTTACTCTGTAGAGTGAGGGTGAAGTTTTCAATTTCACAGAGTTTGCAGCTAAATTTTAGCGCTCTCTTGTTTGTGTCTCTTTCTGCTTCTGTCATCTGTGTAGATGGCTGTCCATGAACTTTTTTTCCAGGTTGATTACCTGCTCTGTTTTTCAGCATGTTAACTTCAGTTTTATAACAACATTCTGTGAAGCACTGATCTACTGCAGTTAAGTTTGGGGAAACTGGGAAAAATTTTGGAGAGATTTTAGCAAATGAACTATCTGCAGCTTGTCCCTGACCTACCTCCTACCACTAAGGACAAGAGTAGAAGCGCTGGTCCAGCTGATGTTCTGATCTACACACCTTGTTACTAAGCTTCTCTTGCTGTAGCTGTGTTGGTGGTAATTTTGCCTATATTTCCTCCTTGACCCCACCGCCCACCCCACTCCAGGCCTTTTTTGGCCAGTGTAGACAAATTCAAGGTTCTCTAGTGCTCTTGAATCAGGGTCAGTAGTTTCTAATTAAGAAGTTTGCTCTGTATTGGTATTAGCAACGGCCTTTTTGTTTCTACTGACATTCTGCTGGCATGGTGCTTACTACTTGCTTGAAGATAAATTGCTAAAAAATATGGATGTCTTGGAGATACAACTACGCATAGCAATACATTCCGCATTTTATAAGTCTTTAGCGATTTAATGTATCCAACAAGCAACAGTTTCTTCTAAAACTGTTTTGAACAAGTACAGTGGTTAACAGTTAAGCGCTCTTGGTCTTTCTATTTCTAAAGTGTGACAACATGTGAGTGGCATGTCCATGAGTTACTGCATGGTCACAGAGTTTGAGCATGTAAATCAGTCAAAATGCCATTTGGCTGGTTACTTTCAAGGATGTGGAAAATACTGGATTTCTGACAGGATTCTGACTGTTGTGATAACACAGGATACAGAATTATTAAATACTTAAAATAATCTGAGAGGTATCTAATGAAAATTTTTTATACAGATATTCTTTTAGGCATTTTACAGAGATTCTCTGTTACATTCAGGGAAAACTTCTAAATCCGGGGAGAACTTACAGAGACAGTTTCAGATCTCAGGAATTTGTGTGTGTATTTTAAGGGCTTTGTGAGATCTTACAGTGTAGATCATTCGAGCAGTATTTCTGTCCTTTCCTCTGAAAGCGATAAAGTAAGACAATCCTTTTCCTCTGAATTTTCTTGGGTGTTTTTACATGACTTCCTGGGTGGGAGAAGTGTGTTACTTTTTTTAGTTAATATTTATAACTTGAGTCACATTGAGTCACATTGTTTCAAAGCACTTAGTATACATCTATATACTCTATAGATCATGTAGGTACCATATTAGAATTTTCAGAAGGAAAGAACCAGGAAGATAAAATGCTGCTAAATTGGAGGGTGCTGTTTCTCATGATGAGAAGGGACTCAGTTATAGGAACTCTGATAATTAAAGCCCATAGACAAACTGCCCAGCTGTACTTTAAGATGAAAACAGGATGTTGGTTGTATTGCAGGAGGACTACTGTATAAATCAAAGGATATGCTATTATTGCTGTTTAAGGAAGCTGTACTCCCTTAGAGTAGTTCTGTATATAAAAGAATGGTAATTGCCATGCTTATCAAGGACTGGCAGTTCTCCTTTTCCAATTGTGACCTGGTGAATCCACCTCTAGTTCATGACTTAAAACGCTGCCAGTTATTTTAATCCCCTATTCAATAGGACAAACAGAATGTGGTTATTTTTATCTCTTTATGGTTCCTTAGATCATACAAATAGAAAACCCCTTTCCTATATTCAAGCCAAAGGTGGTTTACTGAGGGGGATGTGGATTGTTTCCCCAGTGCCTGTTAAACCCTGCCAGTTCAAGTTGTGTCCACTTAGTTATGTCATCTGGAAGTGGCCAGGTGGCTTTCTCCCCTTGTCGATGTCTGACCTTTCCTTCTCCTAACTGGTTTTTTTTTTTTTTAGAGTTCACTTATAGCCCCTTTAAATTTTTGTTTGATAGGCTAAGCTGTTTTTAGTTTATTCTCATAAGGTCTTTTAAAGCACTTCTCTGCCCCTATTCCACTCAGTGTACTGTTCTAGTGTTCCTCAATGCCGACCAGAATGGTGTTGCCTTTAATTTTGTTTTTAAAATTAATTTAATAGGTTTTATGCTTCTAAGCACTATATCCAAGTACACTTTCTCTCCTGAGGAAGGAAGCATGTCAAATTACTTTTCTGCCTTTGGTTTCTACCAGTTTATTTTTCTCTTCAGGGAAATCATAGAATCATAGAATTTTTGGGGTTGGAAGGGACCTTTGAAGATCATCTAGTCCACGGTAGATCTGTAATACACTGTAGGATAGCCTAGATTGTTATTTAAGAAATATAAGTAAGTTTCTCTTGGGCAGAAGTACCTGAATCTGGAACAACAGTAAGTATATGAATAAAGGTTAAATTGACGTTCCTGTAATGTTCCATGTGTTTTTATAGCAAAAGTTTTGGGATAGGTCCTCAAAACCAGAACTATTTCGGCAGAATGATTTTAGCATAGCAGTTTACACTGGTTAGTAGAGAGTTGTCAGCCTCGTAGTATTTGTACTCAAGTGCAGAGTTAGCCTCCCTGCAGTAAGACTCCTGACCGTGAATCAGATTTGAAACCAGTCCATGCTGCTGATGCCTACATGGTAGAGGAACAAAGAGTCTGATAAGAAAGGGAGAAGGCGGCAATGGTGAGGCAGTTATGCAGAACTGTAAGGGAAAGCAGATATGCTTCACTCTTGAAAGAATCTTCACTCTTGAAGGCTTTACAGCATAAACTTAATATTGTTTTAATATTGATTTTACTTTATACTGAATTATAAATTCATCTTTCAAATTTATAGTTTTCATGAAGTTTGATATTCAGAATGACTTTTCTATTATTTACCATCGCTTCTCTACATTTCTCTGAAGTTCTGTAAGACAAGGATGTTGCAGGAGCCGTTGAGGCTTATGTAACAAGTCGTCGTAATACCTGAGGAAAAATATGTCTATAATATAATGTTCCAAAAGACATTTCAGTCTTGTTGTTCAGCCGGTAGCACATTTGAAATAGCAACTTCTTTAAAAGGCTAAATAGTGCTGTTATTTTGGAACATTACTCGTTACTCTTACAAATTTTCACAGTTGAGAGAAGTGGTTGTATTAGGTTAAACAAGCTACACTCCTGGTGGTGGAGCTATTTTCTAAATCACACTTATGTAGTCTACACATTATTTGCGTACACTAGAAAACCATTCGGTCAAAAGTACTGGAGGTGAGATGCTCTCAGGGGATACCTATTGGAGCACTTTCCATTATTTTTTAACATAAATGCTGATATAATAACTTTAGATTTAAAACTGGCATGTAACTGTATGCCAATATCAATTAACAGATGTATTTCTTCAGAAGCAGGGCATCACTAATCTGCTTCTTTCTGCTTTTTCGTGGGGATGGAATAGGAGGAAGAAATCTCAAAATCTTGAATTTGTTTCATGTCTTTACTAAACAGTTGTAGGAATTAATCAGCAGTGAAGTCTTTTTGTTGAAACACAGTGAGTTCTGTAGTACAGAGCGAGTTACATTGGGTGTACTTGGGAGGGTACCATATTACATGTAGAGAAATGTAATTTCTGTGGAGGGAGAACCTTTTCTGGGGCCAGAAACTAATTTATTTGAAAACATGTTTGTCAGTTGTTAGATGTCTTAGTGTCTGTAGCAGCGGTTCATCAAATAAGGGTAGGTAATGATTTAGGGTAGACCAGTTATTTTGGAAAATGCATATAACTTTTTAGTAGTCATGCCCTATTTAAAGATAAATTTTAAATTCTAGCTGTTCATATAAATGCATGGTGTTCTTTAACAGCCCAGAAGCGTGGTTATCAGGAGACATGCTGTGGAATTACCCTGATGTGACCTTGTAACTGCTGGATTTGAAAAGCATTAAGCATTATTTGAACTGGTTCAGTACTCTGAAGGCCTCTTAATTATACTGCCAGTATTATTTTTCTTAAAACTTCTAATGAAGGGGGATGTATTCTGGAGTTCTTGTCTCAGTTGTGCACTCACACAGACAGTTCTCATTGTGCAGGTTGTATTGTACCTTAAAATGATTGTGATTTTTTTGTTTGTTTGTTTTTTAAATTTTTAAGCAAGTATCACAACTTTTCATCCACAAAGCAAATAGCTGTTGCTTTTGATTAGTAACTTAAACCTTGGCAAGTATGTAAATTCCTCAGCAGGGCACTGGTTTTGAAGAGCTACTTATGTTCCGGTGAGAAATCTTCTGAACAGATTGTTTTAGAACCCGTGATTTTTTTTTTAAACTTTTTTTTCCTGCTTCTGTACTACATTATCTGCACTGATTTACTCCTTTCCTCCAGGAAACACATTTGCATTGAACATCTGGTCTTCTGTTTGTTTAGTTCCTGCTGCTTATTGCTTCCATGAGGTCCTCTTTGACCTTACAATTAACAGAAAAATAACTGATATCCTGGGAATTAAATCAAGAAGAAATTAAATACAAGGAGCTGATAAATTCTGATTAATTCTTTCACTAATCAAGCTTCTGTTTTGACATGCAAAGATCCTCAGTAATAAAAATAAATAAAAAGATTAAAAAAACCCATAAAGAGTATGTTTTTCACATCATCTCTGGTGCTTCATGGAAGGCTTTAAACTATTAACAGTCAGGGATACCACTGGTTCCTATTGTTAATGTTGGCTTTGTCATCAGAAAAAGTTCAAGTGCATTTGCTGGAAGGTACTCTAACCTGGCCTGAGCCAATTTTTATTTATCTGATCTGTTTTGGCTAATTGCCTTTTAGGTAGAATATTTGCATTATAATAGCATTTCATAGTCCCAGCTGATAAACCCCAGCTTCTATTTTAAATTGGGCTGCTGGCGTAAGGATTCTTGCTGCAATTAGTGCAATACTGAAATAGTAGTAAATAAGAGATCGCTCAACTTGCTTTTAAGCTTAATCACATACACCAAATCCAGTGAAATAAGAGTAATAGTTCTGAGATCTGCTTTGTTTCCTTCTTTATATTGTATTATATTATCATAATTTTGTTGGAAATAAAGACGACTGGTGAGAGATAAAACTGGCATATCAAAGGATTGAAAGGGTTGATTGCAATGTTGTCTGCTTAATGTCACTTTAAATATCTAGACTTGCTAATTTGGTCTGATTTGAACATGACAGTGTCACATTCAAAGGCAGAGGATGCCAAGAAAGGAAGGAGATGACTTACATCCCTTGAGCTTCCATAAGTGGGAGTTTCAGATTGGACTTTGGCTATAAAATATTCAGATTTTTCAGAAAGAGCTATATGATAAAACAGGATGGGGTACCAAGGCCTGTAACTGGATCCTCTGGCAACTGAGCTTGTACGTACCTTTTCCAAAATGTAGGAAAGGGTCTGCTCTGTCTTGGCAGACAGCCAGCTTGTTTCAGTTTCTACTGAAACTGTCTTGAGTTTTACAATGTACTTAGATGTTTAAAAAAGCCAAAAAAACTTCAGGCTAGTATCATAAACAAATTCTAATGTACAACTTGGGACTGGGCTCTCCTGCTACTAACTTAGACTAATCTTAAATTCTGGGTAGAAGACCAGACCTAACAATACCAAGCCTTCGTATTGGTGAATATATGGAATTGTGTTTCATTGTGCTGATGAAATTAAGCTATCCATTCATCCATCCATATTTGTTTGTGGCATATAAGCAAGAGTGTGTTTCGCAGGTGAAAGGATCTAACTCTAAATACTACTAGAATTGCTGTTTACTTATTTGACTCCTTCTGTTGATTTACACATGCTTACACATGCACATATACATATGTATACTCGCTGACAGTGTTTGATTCAAGGATTTTCCTTTGTTTTCTAAAGCTTAATCTTACAAGTTCTGCATATTTTCAGATAACAATGTTGTTTATGTTGTCACTGTTGGTAGTTGCCAACAGTAGAAATAATCTGCCAAACATTAAATTAATTCTGGTTACACACTTTCCTTAACACAGCGTCTAAAGAAAGCTAAGTGTCTTGAATTCCAAATACACAAACCAGTACGCTCAATATACATATTCTTCTTCGGGAATCTGTGGTGAGAGCTGTCACTGACCACAGTGTGGAGCTTCACATAAGCTCAAGAAGAGCAGAAAGATTGTTCTTTCTAGTTTCAGTTTGTGTTCTTGTTCACTTCCAGCCCCCTCACATGAGAAGCGTGGAAGGCTGGGACTGCTAGCCAGTGTTACCCAGCAGGATGTTGCAGGTTTGCCCACTATGAGCAAGTGGGGATAATTTCCTTTCTTCTTTTTCTTATTTAAAAAAAAATTAAAAGAATATGAACAGGAGTGGACAACCTGAAGAGGCGGTTTCACCCCTTCAATGAAGAAGGTGAGGACTTGGCAGTGTTAGGTTTACGGTTGGACTAGATCATCTTAAGGGTCTTTTCCAACCTGAATGATTCTATGATTCTGTCTTTTCCTTCACCAGTCACTTAGCTGCATCACTTAACATCAGTTGTGATAAAGTTATGCAGCCATGTAATTGGGGCTAAAAAAGACCAGTAAAGATAGAGAAATGATAGCTTGGCCTAGCTGTAAAACTTGTTTTGCAGTTTTCTCAGAAGCTTATGCCATTGTTATGATTCTTTGCTTTTGACAGCCACCTGGTGTCCTTATTAGCCATGTTTGACCCCAGAAAGCTAATGGTATAGAATATCTTTAAAGGCTGCTGGATCATACTTAAACTTACGGTCTAAAAAAATGTTTCACATAGTCTGCAATGTTACTGTGACAGATGTATCCCCCATTCAACCCTGTTGTTTCACATCAGCAAATGTGCAGAAAATAGAATTAGGAGACTAAAAATGATGGTGAGCTTGAGGAACCATGTGACTGCACACACAGAAATGGTGCACTGGTGTGAGGTGTTTTGTGACCAACCATTATTTAGCCATGTTAATTTTCTTTTTTGTTTAGAAAACAGATTCAGCCAGGCTGTTGGTGAGTAGTTAGAAGGTGTGGTCTAGTAATTCCTACCGTGATTAGCAGTGGGATCCAGTGAGATTGTGTAGCCAATGGCTGGCCCTTAGGTACAGAAGATGGTGAAAGGTTGGTGGACCTTATGAAGAGGAGGAGGAGGGTGAAGGCATCCAGTATCACACGGTCTGTTTCCTCTGTCTTTACCTGCTGTAATCCCTAATTTGACAGGTGAATTTTGGTGTCTCCTGGCAGTCAGTCACAGCTTGTTTGGTCTTCTGTACATATCTGAAGTGACAAATAAAGCCATAGCCTATTTTTCTGATCCCTATCTGTATGTCTGAGTCAATACTAGACCAGCTTTGTCTAACCAACTTAATTTGTGGCTGTCCCAGCACTTTCAACACAAAACCACTTATGTATTATGGTAGCTGCAGTTACATGATTACATCCATTTTCCATGTACATTCACTCCCCAGTTCTACTGAAATTGTTAAAGAAGTCTTCATGCGTGCAGGCTGCATTTTAAAACTGAGTAGAAATCCAGGAGTGGAAATACCTTTTTGATCCATTAGATAATCTTGATAGCTGTTGTTAATCTCTAAGTAGATGATAAAATAAATGTATTTCCCCTAGAAAAATGCAGAAAGTTAGCATAAGTTTTAGTCGTATGTCAGCAAGAGACAGAGACAAGACTGTCATAGTGTGATGGGGCTTCTGCAACATCGTTTTTGGACTCCTTCTGGGACTGATCTGATAATAATAGTCACCTGTCTAAACTGTTAACTTTTTAATTTGGCAGAATTTGTACTCGTAAGATACTCTTGTACTGTTCAGTGAAATAGGAACTTTGCATATGTTTTTAGCTTATGCTGTCAAGCATACCATACTAGCAATACAGATATTTTTGTCTTTTCTGCATTTCTTTTTTTTTTTTGATCTTGCAGTAATTGGTTGTTTGTTTAAAGGAAGACATTTGTGTTCTAAATACAAATGACGCGCACACAGCTGTGTAGCCGAGTGACCCAGAGAAAATGAGTTCCCATGATCTATGTGTATGTGCAAGTGATGGGGACCAGAACTTGTTCTTTGTCCAATGGTTCAGTTGTGCGTGGCCTCAAGGGAACCTGCAGCCATGCTCCTTGTACTGGTAACTTTCCATGGGAATGTAAGAATGTGTCTCAGTGCTGGCTAGGAATAGTTGTGTGGGAGGTTTTGTTTTGCTTTTTAAAATTTGTTTTCTTATATCTAAATTCCTGTGGGTTGTATAGAAATTTGGGCTACGTATTGATTGCGCTTCTGAGGAAGAGCGTAAAATGTGTGATACTGTAGTTGTTAAGAATTGGACATAAATGTTTTGCGTTGCAGTGACAAAAGTTATGCAGCCGTTTAATTTCTGTTCTTTGCGTTCTTGAACAAATACTTCTGTTCTAGGATATTTGAAAAACACAGGGAATGTCTTAGTCATCTGCATAAATAAATACATACGAAGTTCTCTGGTACCTGAGATGTGAAAACATAGGTGTGGGGGGGTGGGGGTTGGGTTTGGTTTGGCTTGGTTTTTTTGTTTGTTTTTTGTTTTGTTCTACAGTGGGTGAGGCAGGACTAGGATTGGCAGAATCCTTTCTTTGGTATTTGATTTTTGCAAGTTAAAATTTTAGTATTTGAATTTTTTTTTTCTTGGGGGGGTGTGTGTGTGTAACCTCTCATCTAGAATTGAAAAGTTCTGTAAAGCCATTTCAAGTAACCAGTTCAAGTTAATAATGACCAACTATGGAAACTTAATGCATTGGCTAGTTTTAAAATTATAATTAGCAATTTGATTATTAGCAATATGATTAGCAAAATTAGCAATTGCATAGGGTTCCTAGTGCCATCCTGAGGTGTTATTCCAAACCTGTGCAAAATACGTACAAATTAACTGTGAACACTTCTCTGCCTTAAGTAAGGAAATTAAAAAGCAGAAGAAAACAGAACTCACGTAGAGAAAGACTTGCTAGTTACTTCATATATCTCATTACACACAGTTTTCTCAGAGGCCATACTTTTAAGGGTATGGCCTTGAAGAGCAAAGTACCTGCTTCCTGAATTTGTACAGTTCCTTTCTATTAGCTTTCTATTAATAATGGGATAGGTGGCAATAGAGGTGGGCAGAAAACCGATTTGAAGTACTATTAGATTGCATCTAGTATGTCTGTTTTTAACTTAAATGGTTTATTTTATTTAGAATTAATGGAGCTCACTTCCATTAGTTGCATCAGCACATGACCTTGCTGTGTTATATGTAAACAGTATTATAGTTTACGTAATTGATGAACTGGGAAGTTACCGTATGAAGCGTTGTAAGTATACTCAGTGTCTACAGGCAGACACTTCAGCAGAAGTCCTTGCTCTCCAAACCCAAGCAGAGGAAATAATAATAGCTAAATCTTTTCAGTAATAAGTATTTTCTTTTGTGTTTTGCTGTTGCTTGGTGGGATTTTTTTGGGGGTCTTAAATACTTTTCTATTAAATATATCATTTTTGAGAAATACTGACTCCAGGCACTGAGTTTTTCATACCAAAATCAATTATTTTAGCAGGTCACTAACTTGTTAATTTAATATTTGTCAGGCACATGTTCTGAAACAGTTTATTAGAAGGTAGAGTGCTTTAGTATGAGAGTCAGCAAAACAGGCAAATAATGTGCTCAAATCAAATTTGTATAGCTTCAGAAATCAATACTGTTACATAATCATCTGCGTTATCGAATGTTAAAGTCACTGCTATATGGGCATATTTCTGTGCCAATACATTAATGTCATGCTATCTAATAGCAAAATAATCTCCATATACAAACAGTTTCAGAAATAGAAGGAGCAATCTTGTAGCAGAAAGAATGGTTTATAGTTACTTGGCAGTTGAAACAATTGCCAATCCACGCTTGAAATTCTGTCTGAGGGAATAAAACTTTCTGTTTTTTAGAATTCTTGCGCTCTGGGGTAAGAATAATGACAGCAGATGAATTGGTGTTCTAATTTATAATATGACGCAGCTGAACTAAAATACAACTTTTTACTTATTTTCATTTATTACTAGACGCATTGACAGGGAAGACTGTTGTTGATCATACTTTCAAACTGAAAACTTAAAATTATCTAGGACTTCAGATGACTAAAATGGTTGTGTGTAGTCATATATTATCTGTTAGTTTAGAATCTACTGAAATATCAGTTTTATATTTTGAAGGAACCTTTTGTGTGATAAAGTGGAAAGTAACTGTTGCAATCCTGGATGACCTCCAAATCTCCTTTGAAAATCAGTTTCTTCACTAAATGAACAGGAATAGCTTTTCTTGCAAATGTTTTGGCTTTTAACTCAAATGCCAAGGATTTGAAATTTGGGGGAGAAGAAGCCAACAAAGCAGATTAAATAGACTCCTAAATCTAGCTTTGAAATATTGCTGTACCAAGTCTTCTATTTTGGATGAAATGATGGATGATTCTTTTATACTTGAGAAGGAAAATGTGTTAAAAGGATGTGATAGTGTTGAATGCAGTATTAAGACTTTTCACAGGCTTCCATTCACTTTCTCAGAAGTTAATTCTGTCTTTCGTTTCAGAGGCAGAGAGAACTGTTTAGACATTTTTGCCATCTCAATATTGATAAAAAGTCATGGTACAAAGAAAATTCTTTAGCTTTTGTATGAAAATGCACATGCTTTATGAAGATTTTTTTTTTTCTTAAACTATTTCAGAATTGTGACAAACCCAAAATACATATCGATTCTTAAGAGTATCGTTACAATAGCATTCTTATGTTATGGTCTTAAATACCATTTAATGAATTTATAAAATACCCTGATATCTCTGCAGTGGAGTACCTCTTTCAAGATGTGACTTATATTCTAGGGATATTTGTTGCTGGACAATACAATGCTTGCAGAAAAACTAATGAACCAGCCTCCTGTTTTATACAGATGGGATTAGACATGCTCTGATTTGCCTGGAAAAGAGTAAGAAGCCAAGTAGTTTCAAAATACAGCCTACCTGCAGTGCCACCCCGTGGCTTTTTTTTTCATGGCTTCTCTTAAACCAGCCAGTTTCTGTTCCCTCATCCCCAGCGGGAAGATTACTTGTGAACTTCTAAAGTGTCTGTGCTCCTGGCTGCAGACCTGGTCTCACCAGAGGAGTACAGCACATTTCTTCGCCTGTCTCCTGTGAGGCAGCGTTATTTGTCCCTGCTGAAACCTGCTTAGATGGAGAAGCAGAAAGAGGATTTCTGAGCGATACCGGTTCATTCACCTACCGCATCAAATCGCTAAGCGTTTGTTGTCATAAGCAAGGTTTGGTCATTGAAAAGGAAAGATCACATTGGAGCTGGAAAGCAAAAAAACATGTCAATTCAGAGCAGTAGCTTGAAGAAGCATGTTAATTGGTCTCGTCTGTTCCAGCAATGCTACATATGCATACAGTTTATTTCCAGGTAGTCAGTTTTCTAGGAAGATGGTTTCATTTTAAAATTAGATTGTCTAGGTAGACACAGTGTTTCTTGCGGAGATAGCTGATATTATTTTGCATTCAAGACATCTATATTTTTGTTGCCTTTAGTTGAAGGATGTCAGAGAGACTTCGTTCTTAAAAGCAGCATTATGCTTGGAGGGATATGTTGTGCTTTGCCTTGCACAATTTGAAAGAGTCGCTCAGATCTTGGTGGGTAAGTACCTGCAGGTTTAAGACTGTGGTTTTCACATATAGGAAGTAATACAACCTTGAGAATATTTCAGGCATATAGGAAGGAACTTTTCAGCACTTCACCTGCTGGCCTGCCTCAGAGAGCAGAACCTGTTTTCTTCCACACAGCCGGCTTAGTCTTACCAACATCTCTGGATGAAAAGCAGGGGGTTTTTTACCTATCTGTACTTTCTTCCTGCCGTTCTGGCAGGGCACAGAACGAACTCTCTTGCCCCTCCTGCTAGGCGCAGCAGCGTCAGCAGCGGTTCCCTGGGCTCAGCGCACAGCCCGCCGCCTGTCCCCAGCATACCGAAAGCTGGCCTGCCACTCTCCCGTCCAAGGAGGCTGTTTGGCTACATTTTTGAGTGTTTAAAGTGGGTGCTTTTAATGTTGTAAGAGTTCTTATTGTAATGCTTTGAACGCGCTTTCAGTATTTTCTTGCTACAAAAGTAGTTACTTATTTTCATGAAATGAACTTTCCACGCTTGCATTGCTCTGCTGTTGGCCCGGTTGGGCGGCCTGGGTTTCCTCGCTTTCACAGGGCGCTTGCTGCCTGCCCCAGAGCTACTCGTGCTGTGCGGAGGCAGGATGAGTGACTAAGGGGACAAATCGAGTCTGGGCTAGCAAAGCCTTGGCATGTGGTGTGCAGACACCTCTGGGCTTTAGCGTCTTCATTAAGGGCTTTGTATCTTTCTGTAATAGAACCGTAAAATGTGAGAGCATGGTAAGTATCAAGCTGTATATTTAATGTGTATAGGCTTTTTCTCATAAGCAGGTGCTTATGTTCACATTTGTGTCCTAATTATAGAAATTATACTTGGCATTTTCTAGACGGCAAATGTTTCTTTTTCTGATTTCACATATCTTGCTTGTAAACTGTAAGTAGAGGCGTGTGAATGTGGGGTCTGAGTTCTTCCAGAATCTTAAAGCCGGCAGTAGAAATACCTGATACTACAGTCCCTACCTGTAGGTTGCACTGTTTGTTATATGGAGTTGGAAAGTCTTAAATATTGAGAATTGAAAATGCAGAGTTGTCTTCTTCCAGTGTTGGCAGAAGGATTTCCATTCTTTGACAAGAAGTGTAGCATTTTTAAAAATTATGTTTAATATAAATGCAGTGTGTATCTAAGCAAAATTATGAACAAAAGACTTAAAAAGAGACAGTTAAAAGACTGTACTTTATTTTCATAAAACTTTTTGAGTAGTTTAATACTTGCAGTTAAATACATCCTTTTGGAAGCCTGGATTTCCAGGTGGTAACAACCAAAGGTAGAAGAAGTGGATGTGAGGGAAAGTAATGGAGAAGGTTTTGATTACTCGTCTTTATTTAGGAAGCTTGTTTGTTCTTTTTACCACACAGCAGGCTTCTGCAGTATTGGGGATGTGTAAACTCAAGTGTCTGTGATTTAAGGTAGTTGTTGCAGAATCTCTTCAGGCTGCTATAAATTGCAGTGGAAGGAACAACTTCATTGTACTTTAGATCTTGGTTTTTGTTCAGTGGATGTTTTTCAAATGACTCACATGTAAGTCATGGACAATTCTGATTACTCTTTCTTAAAACAGAAAACAGAATATTGAAATGTACGCATGCATGTACATTCTTGTGTATCACAGGTCCTGACTTGAGTCCTTCCCGTATTAGATATATTATATTCCTGTATTGTATACCGTGTGATTCAAGTTCTGGTAAGACTTCAGCATTGTGAATAAAAGCCTGTTAGTGTCTGTGATGGCACTTTATTTCATTGGGAAAGAAATCTGCGCTTGCTGTTGTGAAAGTGAAATTCATGGCCATGCTGTATGCCCTTCCATATCTTTTTAATAGGTACTTTTGTTTATATCTTTCTTTAAAATAAAATTTTAAAAATTGTCAATGAGCTCATCTATAAAACCTTCTATCTTTAGGAACCTTTATGAAAAGATGCTTTTTGGTTTCTACAAACAGTCCACAAGGGGAGGGGAAAACAAGACAAAACAAAAACCCAAAGAGAACCCCCCAGTTTTGATACATGCTGTTCCTTCAGTTCTGTGATATGCTGTGTCTAACTTGGACTGTTTGATAGAAAAAAAATTGCCAGAAATAGCCACCTACCATAACTGTTTGCTTTTCTGTTGAAGGCTTGCAAAGTTTACAGGGCTAAAGTAAAACACTAAATCATAAAAATTTGGTGTATTGTATGCGTAAGTTTAAAAGTAGATAATATCAGGTAAGCAGACCAAATGTTCTGTGGCTGCTATATCACTCTACAATAATGTAATGTTTTTTTAGCAGTACATCAGGACAAGACACCTTGAAACACTGTGGACTTGCTAGGGCATAAGAGGCCTCTCTCTCTCTCCCTAGTGGGTTCTTTTTTTGGTTTTTAGGCTTCTTTTTTTTTTTTTTTTGGTCCAGCAGAGCTCAGCTTTGTTAAACTGTGCTGTTGGCATTTCTTCTTTCCTCCTACTTTCATTAATTTTGTTCTTTTTAAGCCTTTTCATTTGATGGGATTTCAGTATTTGTACTCCACACAAATAGAAATGTTTGAATACTTATATCACCTCTTTTTTTAATCTTTTCTGAGTAAGTAGAAAATCAAGCTGACAGTCCTGCTCTGTGAAGAGCTTTTAAGAATTTGGGATGTTTTAACATACAGAGTTTTGTTAAGCATCTGTTTTGTACTATTGCACAGAGGAGACAGTCTGCACAAGTGGTATAGCACTGTGTGATGGGCTGTACACCCATGCAATAGAGGGTGTTGTACCTAGTTTCTAGAATATCTGGTTTATCTAGTAGCAATTTCAAGGAGCCTATGAGCTACTGTTGAGGCAGCGCAAGGAGGGTTTCTACATTCAAGTGGGTGTTCCAGCAAAATATTAGAATGGTGGAAGATGAAACTTGAGCTCTGTCAATTTTTGCCAATGTAAAGTACATTTTTTTTTTCCCCCACATGATAGCCATGGCAGGACGTTTTTCTAGGATTATACTGTAGATTTTAAAAAAATAAAAAAGTAAATTCCCCAATACTATAATGTGTGTAATAGAGATCGAGTATGACTGGAGCACTTGCACTTCTGAATATTACTCTAGAATTATGGTTTGAAGCAGACAAAACTGAACTTGAGCCTTTTTTTTATTTTTTTTATTTTTTTTATTTTAAATCATAATGGCACAAATAGCACTTTCAGGGTCCTAACCTGTTACGTTTGATCTTCTTGGAGATATTTTAAACTGTTTTGTTAATGGTACCGTACTGTCTCTGCTATATCTAGAATGAAGTCTGTATTTTGGAAGGCATATTTTCTTCTCTTTTTTTTCAAGGTTGTTGATTTGAGCTTTCTTCTTTTGAATGCTAGAGAGAACCCCAAGCATGACTAGCTGCCCCTTCCAGAAGTTGGTATGGTACACTCCCAGTTTAGTTGTCAGTGATACTGATTCCAAAGATACGTGCTTATCTGAATTAAGGAGTTTGTGTGTGTGCATATTAAGTAAGAAAGAACACTGTATTTTTGTTCCTCATTCCTGTCTTATGGGTAGCAGGGAACCTGTGGCATGTTCCTTCCCATGTGTCCTCTTTGCAACTGGGGGCTTTTATTCCCCAGATGGCTTCTTACCCCTTTGGAACAAAGGCCGCCTCTAAATCAGTTTCAGCTCCTGTAAAACAAACTCTGATCTGAATTATTTGATGTCATCATTAAAAAGGGGAGGGCTTTTGATTACAAATTTTAGTGTTGATCCCAGTGCGATTAACTGTATAATTTTTCCATCGTCTCATGTTTACTTCGCTTTCAGGAAATACTTGAAACTTGCATGACAAAGTTTATAAATGTAGTGTAATGTTTGCTTTTATTCTTTTTTTCTTTTTTTTTTCTTTTCCTCTCTTTTTTTTTTTCTTTCTCATTTATCATCTAGTAAGCACAGGAACTCAAAAGACTTAAGACACCACCACCAGATACACAGTTCTGAAGAATGGAGTGAGTGAGTGCTGGATGAAGCAAACACAAGATGTCCTTGCTTCACAAACTGTTTAGCAATGAAACATTGCAATTATTTTTAACTTTTTGTTTTGGGAGGAGAAGAGTGAGTGTTAGTAAACTTGACCAGAGGTACAGGTTTTTAAAAACAGCATTATACTATGTGTAGCCATTCAGAACAAGAAACTTGTTCAACTTCTTATTAAAGCTACATCTAAATTCCTTACAGTAACAGTGCCATAAAAAGATCTGTCACAGTACAGACTATTCTGTCAAGGAATGGATATGATTATGAAAACTTGTATGTGAAACTGGATCGGAAGGTTTCTGAATTAAAGCATGGGGACTTGCAGAAGAAAATCACTGTGGGAGCTTTATTTTGTCTGTCATTCTTTGATTAACTGTCTAGGCCTCTTGAGAGTGATTTAAGGAAGCACAGTAACTCTGTTTGGAGCTGTAATTCTCAGATCTCCAAAAACACTACAGCGTTTTTTTAGTTGTTTGGGTTTGGGTACATTTGATTGTTGAATCCCACAGTGACATTTAGTGTTCCAGAAAGTCTTTGTTGTCCGTGGCTCCCGCTTCTGCTGGTTAAGGAAGATGATACTGTTTCAGTTCTCCTTAATGTTGTCTAAATAAATTGTGAAGAAATGGGAGGGCTCCAGAATCTTAGGGAATAGTCATAATGTGTTTGTTAAATAATAAGGTGTTTGTTAGAAAATCCAAATTCTCTTTCCCTGCAGTTCTCTGTCATAAGTGAGTTGGGGGGCTTAAAAGATATTTTTAGCATTACAACTTTCAAATAGTTGGATACTGTCTCTCTTTAACTATGTAACTTCAGTCACAAGTCAAGTTTTCCACATTATGTTCCTTTCAAATGGCTTGGCAGTAGCTATCCTGTTTTGAACCTCTAGCACTTCAAAGAGTGGTATGGTGGTTTCCATTGGTCTTTGCCCGGTGACTCAGTATGTTACCACTTGTACAAGAGTGCTGCATTTTCTCAGTGTAGATTTTTGGTGAAAAGAAAAACCCCAACGACAATATTCAGTGCTGTTTCGGGGCCTGGTTCTGCCAAGCTGCCAGTTTCCGTGTGCCACAGCACCAGCAGAGGTATCAGTTATCTGGGGATACGCCTGTACCACCCAGTGAAGGCATGGCTGGAGCCTGGGGACGGCTGTTCACTGCAGCTTTCGTCTTGTCGCGTAAGTAACACAGTAATGAAGGCGCCGTGTCATCAGTTAGTACTAGTGTGGGGATTACTAAACCCCAGAGGGCTTTTAGCTGTGGATACCACATCCTTCACTACTATTTTAATCATATGGTTTAATTTACAGCTTAGCGTTATGCCTGTTCGTGTTACAGCAGCAGCTTCATTTGTGGAAATAACCTGAGTACAAGTTTGTGGTGATTCTTTTTTTTTTTTCTCTTTCTAGATCCCAGATTTAGTGATATGTTGGTGTGCTGCTAAGCATATGTCACATTTCAAGCTTTTGTGGAGGATTATAAACTGGGATTTAAAAAGAAAAGGAATTATTTAAGCATTAATCAATGATCTTATGGTAACATTGTAGCAATAGACCAATAGTTGTTGATCCTAGCTTTTCTGTAGAGTGTTTGGTGTAATGTGTATTTGAAGAATTCTGTTAAGTGTAAGTTGGTATCTCTAAAATAAAAACAAGCTGAAACTTCCCAGAGGCAGCTGAATGATGCCTGTTCATGGCTTTCCTGCCTACACACTCTGCTAAATAAAATAATACAGTTGTTTCACAAACAGAGGGAGGGTTATAAAGGTAGCTTTACTGTGACATTAAATCTGTCTTGAGTCCTTTCCCAGAAATATGAATATAGTAATTATATGATTAAACAATAAGGAAACTTTGGGTTGTGCACTTCCTCAGGCTATTAACCTAACCACTAATTAACCAACAGGAAATTCCAGACCTGAAAGTTTCATTATTGCTATACTAAACTGTGAAAATATAAGTGTGTTAATGAGGATTTCATTATAGCCATCTGTAGCTTGTTTTTAAATTGTGTCAAAGCAGGAAAAACATAATATACCATCTGTTACCTAGCCATATCAAATTGACACAAAAAATATTAAGAGAAAAAAATCCCCCAATTTACAACCCCAGTTGTCTCTTATTTCTTGTATTTTATTTGTGGCAACCACTAGTGCCGTGGTAGTACCACCACTGTAGTAATGTGTCACTTACCCCTTAAATGATGCATTTTGTTTAGTTTACAATTCCTATATTGTAACGTCAATATTCAGGGAGGAAGAGGTGCTGACTTTCTGAAATGGTAATTTCTGGGCAATTAATGACCCCTCAATTTCAGTGTCATATTGTCTCAAACATGTCTGAATCGCCAAAACTCGGAAGCTGAGGATTGTCTTGTGATTTACAGTTCTCTTTGGTTTAAAGTAAATAAAAACTCCTGGATAACATCTATTAGTATTCCCTCTTTCTCTGAATAGTGAGCATGAATTGAACCATTTTGCTCTCGTAAGATGCTGGGGTTTTTCCTGCTCCTTTTACCTTAACCCGTGTGTTCCTCTATAGGGCTTAGTCCATACAAACTTTCCCAAGTCCCTTGATTGGTGGTTCTCTTTGACCTTAAAAAGGAGGGAAGTTGTAATCTATTACCATGCACTTACCAAGAAATATTATGGATTCTTAATTGTCAGCTGTTTGTAGGTGTAATGCAGGTAGAGTCTTATGTGAGAGGAAGGTGGTGGTCCCATGGAGAAAGTTACAAAAATGGTTCTCGGGAAGAGAATTGGCACAGAAGAAAATACTAAAACAACTGTGGGATAGTGAGGCAGATCCTTAGCAGCCAAGATGAAATATGACTCATTAAGATCATCAAATGTGCTAATGTTTGCATATTACCTTTTGCGCTGAGTAGAGAGAGGAGTGATGTATAATGTGAAAATGAGGATAAAAGGCTGTAATTGAGATAGAGAGGTGGAAGGGTCATGCAGCAGTTTAAGGGAAGTCACGCTGTGGACAGGCAGCCCAAAATATGGGCTTGTCCTTTTGTCCCCAAAAGTTTTCTGAGTAGGCACTCTCTTTTTGTCCTGAATTTGCACACAGCAAATAGCACAGCTTTGGTGAGGGCTCTTAAGTACTACCTTAGTATTCAAGAAAAACTATAAATTTGGTGGCTGAACTTACAAACAAAATGTGTTTCTCTGCAGACTGTGATGCAACGAGCACAGTTAGAATAAAATGAGGAACTCTTTGATGTAGCAGTATATCCACAATGTAAATGTCTTAATGGTGTAAAAATATAAAAAGAATCTAAGTGCTGTGCTGACCAAACGGATGAGGAAAAGCCAGCCGATGCAGTCTTTCTGGTCTTTCGAAAGGCTTCTGCTAGTCTCTAACCTAAAGCCTTTTAGGAAAAGTAAACAAACATGGCATAAGGCAGTATACCTTGCATGGCCAAATAATTTGCCCCAAAATAACAGCAGAGGTATGGGAAATGTTCTACTGTGAAGGTGAAGGGAGGCCACCTTGGAGTTCTACAGGGATCTGTGCTGGAACTCTTATTTCAACATGTTAATAATCTAGAAAAGTGGCTGAATAGTGAGGTGGCAGTTTGGTGACGTAGAAAGTTATTATTCCTAGTAATTAGAGGAGACATGACTCTGAAGACTTGCAGAAGGATTTTACAAAAATAAATGGATAATAAAATGAGATTAAATTCACTTTAGATAAATTTAACACGAATCAGTTTGCCATGTGTATTAGTAAAGGAATAGAGAAGAAAAGAGAAGACGTGATTATGCCACTGTATAAATCTATAATGACAATACAGTGCCCAGTTCTGGTCTCTGTCATCTCCAAAAGGATATAGTAGAACTGGAGAAGGTTCAGAGAAGATCAACAGGGGTGGTCAAAGGTATGATATGGCTTTCATGTAAGGGACATAATGACGTGGTCTCTCTGCTCTCATGTTCTTATGTTTACCTTTTGTACACGGACCAGTTTGTTGTGTTCTAACTGTTCCAAGTAAGTGAAAAGAGAACATGCAGCAGAATTGTCTAATGATGCTGCATAAAATCCTTAAACCAAATGTTAAATAATGGAAAAATAATTAAGTCCTCCTTAACGCTGAGTGATTATACGATCTATAATCAACTTTCCTTGTTGATGTGTGACTTGCATAAGAAAAACAAGTTCTTGGTCTGCTTCCAAGCCATTTGGAAGCCTCTTGTCTATGCTCTCTTCTCCAGTTCTTTTTGATAGAAGAAAACTATTTGCCTTTCCCTGGAGACTTGACTGTGTTGATCCATCACAGATGAGATGTCATCTCAGTAGGTACAAAGCAACTGAAGAAACAGAGTATTTAATAAAGCAGGAATTTAATCTGGAAGAATGCCTATTCTTAGCCTAGTAATGCAGGTTTCCTGCTATTCTTGCTGCTTTCAGACTTTATTTTCTCATGGATATTATTTTAAAAAAATAATCACTACTATTTCAGGGTTAGATGAAATATCAGATAGTTTTTAAAAAAGTGTTTTGTTTATAACAATAGAGACAATAGGTTCAAAGAGCTCCCAGCTTCACAGATATGTCCCTATTGGGGATTTTTAAAAAACAGATAATAATTCTGACCAGCTTTTTCCATATGCAGATAATTGATATGCATCCGTTGAGTTCTAACAGCCTATTGGGCTTTTGGAGTTTTTTGTTTGTGGTTTTTTTTACCCAATGCAGAAGTACTCAGTGCTCTGGGTAATCACCGATAAGTGAATCTGAAGGTATTAAAGATCTAAAAAAGAGTATTAGGAAGCTTTTGTTTTACTACCCTCACTAGTATATGCAAGTCTTCATATCCTTTTGGTCTTGGAAACAATTCTATGGATTAAAGAGCATGAAACATCTGTACTAAAAATGTGACCTATACAGGGACCTCTTTAGAAAGTGTTTTGTATTTAGCACTATAGTGTCATTGTATTTAGCAAAATTAGATTGTTTACTTATTTTAACGCATACACACAAAAATTAAAATAAATTCCATGTCTCTGATCCATTCACATGCATTTCCTTTTGCTGCTGGTACTAGTCAGTTCATGTTTCCTTTTTAGGCAGTGTTTGCTAATACAGCAATGCCAAGACGAGTATTTTAAGTAGATGCTTTATGGAAAAATGAGAAGCATTTTAAAATTCTAATCCTAAAGAAATTCTAACAAAACATTTTAATTCCATTCCCTTAGAATTTTTTTTTCCCCCTAATAACCTAAGCTCTCCTCCCACCCCGTCTTTTAAAATTCTCAACATTCTACGTTTCAGAAGTGTTCTAGGAACTTACAGGGGAAAAAAAAACCCCACCAACCAAAAACCAAAAACTACTAGTAGCCTATGCTGAGTGGTATCAGTGCGGGGAAAAAGTGAAAGGAGCCTCTGTGAGATGCAGGGGAAATAGCCAGGTACATACTTGTAGAAATGGAAAACCTTTCCTTTCTTCCCTGTCAGGTTATCTGAAATGTTGGGCACTTGCTTATCATGATTGGTAGTATTAAATTCCATTGGTGACTCCCTGAGTGAAAGCCACATGATTTTTCAACAGTGATAAATTTACTGCTTAATATGTGAAAGCCATAAGAGGGGGAATTGCTAAGTAGATAAACAGTATGTAAAATTTAGTACCGCAAGATACCAGTAGGACTAAAAAAATTCAGATATTATTGTGAATAATAATTGAATATTTTTAGCTACAGCCCTTAGACCTGGGTAGTAATTAATGCCTCCAAGTGGAATTCCCAAATGTTTTGTCCTGTGTAGGACACACTAGCCATAGGGAATGTGTTGGTACCTTAGACAACATTGATACCCTGTCTGCACTGACACTTTTACTACTGGCAGTCTAGTCCTGCACGTCTGGCTGCAGGACTATCGCTGCAGCATTATTGCTGTCCCCAGCTTTTCAAGCAATTAAAATTTCTATTTAATTCGTATTGTTATTCTATTCTTCGTATTGTTTCTATTCTATTTCTGTTCTTTGTATTGTTAACTCTTGAAGTTTGGTTGCAGAGTGCAGTTGGCTTGGAACACAGCCAACGATTGATCGAACTGTTTGTTTCATTCAACCTCACATATATTAGGTAAAACTGACTTAGATTCCTGTTTCGTCTGACATAATGGGGGATGGATGCTGGTGATAGGACTTCTCAGGTAAGAGAGGCTAGATAAGGAATTGTCAGTAATGCTGTTCACTCAGCACACATGCACTCACGCAGATGTTATCTTCTCCCTGAAGTGGTACGCAAGCCACTTCAAAACACTGTGTGGCCTGATACAGATCTAGAAGCAACATTTACCAATGATAGGAACCTGCAGGATGTTGCTGTATGATAGCGCTTGCCCAAAAGAGTTTGTTGACTGCATTCCTTCCCATTCCCTGGGCAGACGTAATTGTAAGCAGTCCTCACATGGCTGTGTGTATTAGGTTTGACTTTGGGAAGAGGTAACCGAGTTGAGAATTGCTTTTAAGCAGCTTCTGTTTTTAATTGACAATGAGGTCAAGCTTCTCTAAATTATCCTGCCTCAAACACTGCAAAGTTGTTTTTTGTTTTCCTGATAGCATAAATATTGTACTTTTGTTTGCAAAATTGATTTGTCAAGATCTTAAGCTTCAATAATTTTGCAGATAGTACTGATGATCAAATTAACTGGATGTAAATGGGTATTTGCCTCTGCTGCCTAAGTATTCCACTGAGCTCTAAAATGTGCTCACCTGAACTGTTTAGTCAGGTGTCCTACAGACAGAAATAGGGAAGGCTAAAAAGCATGGAGAGAAGGAAGAGTCCTAATTCTAAAACTTCTCATTAAACTTCTCTTGCAAAAATAGAAGGGGCACGGAAAACAGGCTTGGATTCTTTTTATGGCATAAAGCCACAGAAGACATAATAAAGCTACTTAATACTCTCTTTTGAATTGGCTGAAGTAGATATGTCAGGATTAATGGCTATACAAATCTCTAGATGTACTCTGTAGGCTGTTTGGTCAGGTGGTGGCATTATAAATAGGTAGGCTTACTGCTGTCACCAGTAGCAGAAGGGAACAACAGTGAGCTTGCCATGCACACACACACTCCGTCCCTTCTACCTACATATGCTATTGAAAGACATTCACTTGATTTTAATGGAGAAGAAAATGTATTAATGTATTATCTTGGAGGTAAGCAGAAAAGCAGTTTCATTCAATTTTAGCTATTCTTTTTCCCTCTCCTTGTTTAGATGATCAGCAGAATGGCTTCAAATTAATACTTGTGTTATCTTACTGGGGAGTGTCATACTAACAATGATTTTGTCTGCTACATGTGGATAAAACTTTAACCCACAGAACTGTTCTGGTTGGTGTAAGTGGGAATTCTGGAAGTGTTTGTTGATGTAAAGTGACACATATTTTGCAAGACTAAGGATGCAAATGTTGGTATTTACACAGCATTTCCTTGATTGTTTGGTTGAACTTGTCCTAACACCTTCTGTGAGGAAAAATATTTACCAATAATTATGTATCCACAGCAGCATTTGAGTCGTTGCTCTTTGAGGGAAGGCAGAATTTGGGTGAAGGCAATACATAAACTGCCAGAACTCAAACATAGGCCTGTGAAAAGAAAGAAGAGTTAACGTCTGTTTGCAGAGAAAGTATGTAATTCTTCCAATCCAAGGTACAAAAGCTTTTTTTTATCCCCTTTCTGGCTCAAAGATGAGGGTGTATAAAGACCTGTAAATTTATCCATGTGGATGGACTGCGGAAATTTGAGTGGTGCATTTCTGGGTATAGAAGCTGTTCCATATTTTAGTTTGATGACTGGGGCCTAGAAGTTCAAAGAGGTTATTGAGATTATTTTAAATGAGGAATGTTGTTATTTCATGCAGACTATAGGACTTTTCTGACTGTCTTTTATCTGATTTTGATCTAACATTTTGTTTGGAAGAAAAACACTTGTTGTTTGTAATAACTTGTAAAAGTCATTGCCTTTAGTGTTTAATATAGTAGAGTCCTTGCTGTGTATTCTATTCCTTGAATATTATATATCACCTTCATTTATCATGGAAAGCATTAAAACAATTTTGTAATACCTAAATAGGCTAAATACCTAAATAACTGCACAATGCCAAGATGCGCTTTGCTTACAGCAACAAAGAAAGAATTTAAGAAATCTTGTTCAGTTGAACAACTTGTAAAAGTCAGTATGTTTCTGGCACTGAATCATATGTTAATACATTAAAAACTCAGCAGTGAAAAAGTTCCACTTGCAATAGTGGAACTTGAAAAGGATGAGGGGCTGAATACAGGAGTGAAGCATAGTAGTTACAGCAAATTACTCATCAGTTGCATAGGAAAGTTTCTCTACGTTCCCCAGAGCAGACTGCTGCTGCTGATTATAATTGTTATAAAGGTTAGTAAGCAGTATGCTTCTCCCTTTCCTAAAGGATTTTTTTCCTACTTTATAGTTAATGCTGAAGTCCTGTGCCCTTTTTCAGAAAAGCAGAGGCTTTCTAATGGAAGTAAGGGGTCATCCAAAATAGCTTTGGTGTTGCCACCATCATGCAGGGAGCCAGCTTTCTTTGAAGAAATATCTTCTTCCTTCCTTGCCTGTTGCAAGAATCCAGTAAGAAACGGATCTAGGGGATTTTGAGTGTGCAGAAGAATGCGGAGAAGGGAGCTAATGACAGCTCTTGTATGTAGATGGGGATGAGTTTGGGGAGGAAATAACAGCATTCATCTGGGGCCCTGAATTGCCAACCAATGAGGGAGTTTAAGTTAAAGTAGGGCAAAGGGGAGGGAGCTTCTGCTGTCAGCGGCATCAAAGGTGGCTATGAAAACTGCTGGTCGGGCTTATGCTATGACAAGATCTGGGATAGGACTTCTGGCTGTGCTTCGTACCACCCATCTCCCCTCACACAGTGCAGAAGAGATTAGGCTTGGGCTCCAGCAGCAGCACTGACATTTGAGGAGGTAGTAAATGCAACCCTGTTCCTGAAGGTAAGAGGGTTTCCCACTTTGCTTTCTGAGGAGGATGCAGGGAGTGGAGTGGGTGTTGAGGCAGAAGCTGTGAAAGATGAGCGGAAGAATCTGGTGGCAGGTAGGTACTCAAAGGATTTCTTCTTAGTTTTGCAAGGAGTGTTAGCCCGAGGTGCTTGGTGCTTCTCTTTGGGGAACTAAAGCTACGTTGTTCATACTTTGGGAGAAACCTCTTTATTACATCCTAGCTTTCAGGATAATAACTGCCAAGATGCTTCTCTTGCAATCTAGTAAAGAAAATGCTTGTTTTAATACAATTTCTTAGCCTGAACTTAACTTTTTTCTCTTTCATTTTCTTTCCTGTAATGAACTAGGATGCCTCATTTGCTGACATGCTTGTCTGCGTAGGAACTCTCTGTCCATTCTTCATATGTCACATAACATCTGTGTGTGTGTGTATGTGTATATATATATTTTTTTTTTAAGCTTCTTGCTCAGGATAGGAAACTTTCCCTGCTTCCCATTCTCTTCCAATGCTTAGTATCATATCTGTTCTCCAATTTACTAAACCTTCCTATTTCTTGGTTATGCAAATGTACAAAACATTTTGAAGTTTCCTAGCTGCTGTCCTGCATTATTTTGTCTATTACCCACCCACACCTACACCCACATACCTATATTTGAAGCATGTGTGTACGTGAGGAAAAAGGGAAGGGTTCGTATCAGCCTCTTTCCTGGCCGCTGTGTGGCTCTGCTTTTCTTTTCCTTACCTTTTCCAACCTCTAAATCCATCCAGTGCCTGCCTCCAGTGTTACTTCTAAAACACTATTTTGAACAGGAGAGAAAAGCAGCAGCAGCAAAGCTCAGATAAATTGTCAATTCTTACCTCTATTGATGTTCAGAATAGCAGCTGAAAAAGCCATGAGCAGAGCTAGGTGTTTCATCTGCAGGCTTTGAAAAGACAGTGGTGTTATACCTGCTTTCATGACTAGGAGATAACGGCCAGAAGGGCAGATTCAGGTTTTGCTCTATTTGAGAGCCCTTAATTGAACTTTTCTTACTGGTCGTGGGAGAAAAACATCTGTATGAGCATCCTTTTATAGCAGTTCTTGAAAAAGATTTGAGGGTTTGTTCCTAGTGGAGGTAACATGTTTGCTTGAGTTTTAAGCATTTGTTAGATTTATTAGTGTATCAAAGGTTAAGCTCCCCCTTTCAGTTCAAGCTGTTCTTTGTTTTCTTTTCCTGTTTATTCAGCCAGTTATATATTACTCAATTACTGTTACAGATTTACTACTTTCTCTTCCCTGCTCTCCTTCCTTTCTGTCAGGCTGTTTTCATAACTGTAAATATAATAAAGGCTGAGTGAGTCATATGAAGTTTTAATAGTTTTGAATGTCATTCAAGTTTTTTGTACTTTCTTTTGGTAGTAAATCTGGGTTATTTTTTGCATTTGATACTTTGTGAAAAGGTTGCAAATAGATATAGGTATCTGCTTACTGCAGAGGTATATTGCACATGGACATGCCAAGTTTGTATTTGTATTTTGTGTCAGTCCTATTTATTTCAGAAGTCTAAGTTCTTAACCTCCTTAGAAGTGACATCGTTGGAACTGACTTTCCTCTACACCTCTTCTTTTTTGTTTGTTTGTTTGTTTTTTTTTTTAAGGAGAAAAAGAAATACTTTTTTTGGCACAACAGAATGTGCTGTAAAGGAACTTTTGTATCAGAACACATTTCTGTAACTCCTCAGTAATAATAATAAACTTTGTGCTAATTTATAGCATAACATATTTTTTATCCTCTGTTGCCTGCTAGGATTCTGAGCTCTTGGCTGTCTTCCTAACAGCGAGGCAATTCTTATGCCTAGAGAGGAGCTAACTATGTTTGTTGGATGGTGTAAGACAACACTAAGTCAGTGACTATCTGTGCTCAGGAGTTGGGTAGTCTTTCATATGTTTTAAGTGAGCTTGAAAACGTCATTTTAATAATAGTTACAATTTGGCTTTGAACAGCAATGAATGAATCATTTTTCTAGAAAAGTTTTAAATTTTTACTTAATTACATTACATAAGCTTATACTGGAGTTGGTGCCCCTTTAATTCTAAGAGGGGCACAATTAAAAACTTGCCCGTACCATAGAGATTTGTGTTTACATTGCCTCTGAATCTCCCCTTTTTCCTTGTAATAAGAGAAAACATTGCATGAATTATGGCTCGAATACAGTCTCTTCTGTTTTCAAGACTGCCACTGCCATGGGGACAGACAATCAGACGGGCAAGTGTCTGTTCCAAATGGTCTGGAGGGAACTGGAGGATTCATTTGCTGCTTTCTTGCTTTTAGTGAACCAGACGTCCAAAGATTCCATTAAGCTTTCACCTTACTGTCATGGTTACCATCCCAGTCCTGTGATTTATTTCTCTGTAGGATAAGACTTTTTTAAAAAAAATTCTTTTCTTCAGAGCTATGAGGCTAGTTAGGGGGGGATTCCACACATCCCATTGACTATGAAAAACTTTTCTCTAGCGAGAGCTTTGAAAACATGTCTTGATTCCAGGGATGCTTCCTTTTCTTGATCCAATTTATTTATGGAAAGAGAGTGGAAATGTAGGTATTTTACATTTTTTGCTTTCGTTGTAGCAGTCATCTGAATATAGGCATAAGTAAGAGAACATCTGCAGATGATTTGTTGTTTGCTGGAACCTCACTGAGTAAACTCATAGAGATAATCTTCAAAGCTCAGTTTATTAATAATCTTATCACCAGTAGTGTTACTACTGGCGTGTCAGTTGGTATATCAGTTGCACAACACGTTTTTGTGTTGGGAGAACTATTTACCTAGTGCCTCATTTCTAGTACCATCTTATTCTTGTGTAATATTTTTAGAATACCAGTATTATTTGCAATGTTGGTCTCCTTTCAGCCTTGGGAATCTGTATAGAGAAGTGCACTGTGAAATACCCCATTATCACAAAAGATTTACAAATTGTTCATATTTGTTCCTCTACCTGAAAATTGAACTTAAAATGTGTTTCTGACCTTTGGTTTTTTTGGTACCTATGGAGCCACCTGCTAGACACAATATCCATACAATATAACCTCAGAATCTTCCCCAAATAACTAAGCAGATGAGTTTAGAAAATGAAAGCTTATATTTCTCTATCGAACAGGTACAGCAAATATTTGTCCTTTGTTTTGCCCTACCCGTATCATAAGCTTGGCTTGAAGGGATAACCTACGAATGGACAGTGCTTGGCTCTCATTGATCCCTACCTTGATCTTAACATCCAGCTGGTGCTTTTATCATAGAAATAGACTGTGTATCAAACAGTGATATTGATCTAGAGTTGAAAGCCTAGTATCAAGGCTGATAGGCACGTTATATGGATGCCATGAGGCTGGTACAGCAAATACTTGGGCTGCTTAATGTTAAGGATAAATATTAGAATACTACAGTATGTTGAAACTAACTTACAAGTAACCTTTTTTGCAGCACTTGTGGCAACCCAAATTTTGTGCAGAAACCTATGTGCCTGGTAATAACTTAGTCAAAATGAATAGAATGTGACATTTCAACTAGCCAAACTCCAGTTAAAAATTATTATTTTAAGTTCCACTGAAAGGAGAGGTGCTTTTCATGAGCGACAGCACACTGTCGTTTGAGCATGATTTAGGTAAAGTAGAGGTGATGGCCAGTTAGAGACTCAGTGGAAGTCTTCAGATAAATGTTAAATGTTTTCAAGTTAATCTTAGTGTGAGAATGCCAGACATGGTGAAAAAGGTCCATTAGGAATGACATGAGAATAGTTCTTAATTTTTTTATTTACAGTCCCATGTGGGTCTCTGTTCTTACAAAACATCAGCCACAGACCTAAGTAGGAAGTTCAGACATTCAGTTAGAGGGTGGGAAGAGGTGTTTCCACTTTAGAAACTGCTCATTATGATCTGCTGATACTTTAAAAACAAAATTGTAAGTCTTCTAATATGTAGAACAAATCTTAGTGTTTTGGAATACCTTTTCTGTCATGTGCCAGAAGTTGTCTGGTCTTAAGAACTGTGATTAAGAAAACTATATTGTTTTAAGGCTTTCACTAAAAAAATGAATGTGGACAATGTATTGCAGCATTAGAGAAGAAAGCAACATACTGCTGAGGAGTCTCTTTTCTGTGATCCAAATGCAGTTATGTGAAAACAAAGTAATCAATGTCCAGAAGAAGACACAGTCAGTTTTGTGAGTTTTGGGTGGGGTTTTTTTGTTTGGTGGGTTTTTTTTTTTTAGATTCTTGGCAAGCAGTGCTGGAATTGAAAGCAAAAGCTGAATGTGCCACTCAAGACTACCTTCAGTGTTTAACTTTAATTTCCTTGCATAAGAACAATTTAGAGACTGTTTTATGTAAGAAAGAGGGAACAAAGAGGTTTGATGGTGTATACATACAGCCATAGATCTTAAGCAAAGGTAAAGATTTATGCTGTGTCTAATGATTGTATACCTATTTCATGTATTACCAAAAGGTGAGTCAAAGCTGGGAGTGGTTGTGATGCTTTTGGTGTCTGCCATTCTGTGATACTTGTTTGAAGTGAGATGTCTGGACTCTTCAGTTCAATCATCTTTACAACAGATATACAATGACCAGGAAAAAGTGGTTTCTGTTTTTTTCCTTCACATTTTCAGCATTTTGGGTTTTTTGTTTGGTTGGTTTGCTTAGTTTCTCTAGTCTATAGTTTATTTCAAGCTTGGTTTTTGATCTCCTTGCAGGTTGTTGTGGTTTGCTTTCCCAGTTTATCTGAGCCTTTTCCCCTGTTCAGATATTCATTTGTCTTAGTCTCTCAGTTCAAGACCCAAACACACAATGGGCTCTACCAGTAGACAGTAACTTTACCTGAAGGAAGGATACATGTTGTCAAATGGCAGCCGCTTAACTTGATCCATTGCATGGGCTTCTGCTGTAAACCCTAGACTCCACTACGGGTAGTTTTCAGAATTTGCCTCACTCTTGTATCTTTGTATCTATCTATCACTTCATATCTATCTCACTTTGGGAACTCTGTTCTTGAGGAGCAAAGTCTACTTGTTGACTGTTAGTTCTGGGAGTTTGCCTTCATAGCTTTATGTGCTTAGCAAGTCGTAAAGATTCAAGGAAATGTCTTGGTCAGTTCATGTACCTCTACTGCGTAGTGCCCGTTTCCCACTATGGGATGGTCATGGTATGAATTCTGTTTTGTGGCAGCTTTGGGGCAAACCAGCACTGAACATCTGGAACTGACGGAGTGACTCTGAAGAGAATAGGATGAGGAGTTGAGATGTTATATTAGTCTCTGAATGGTTTATTTGACGTTCTTTATCTCAGAGATTTTCTTTCATCTGGAGGTGCTCCTAAAAGCATACTCTTTTCTGCAATCATTGTTCTCCATTAGATTTGACTGATGGCTTGCAGTCTTATTTGGAGGAGTATTAGAGTTAAAATTGGGACAATGCAACTGTAAAGGTAGCTGAAGGTAAGTAAATTTAGGGACTTCCCATTGCAAGCCCTGATCAGAGAATCTAAGCAGTGAACTGTACTTTGCCAATGAGTGTGCCATAACATAAAATGTGTTGTATAGAAGCAACTCTACTTTTGCTGAAAGGAGGATTTTGTGAGTCCTTGTTCTTACTGAAGATTAAAATACGTAGACTTTTGCTGATACTAGTTGGTGTTAAATTCAGTTGCTGATTCACAAGAACAATACAGCTGTGCAAAGAGTGTTTTGATACAACTATAGCATAACTTCTGACTTCTTGATCTAAAACTTTAAGTGACTGAAAAAATTCTAGAATTTGTTTCAAGCAACTTGTTAGAAATGTGTGTGTGTATGGAGGAGGTAGGATGCAGCAAACAGCAGTGAAAGGTGGTTAAGATGTAGTGTAGTAGTTACAGGTGATGTTCTCACTTCCATTCTCTGAGTGTAACAGTCATTAAGGGAGAGAATCTCTAGAAGCTTATAAACAAAATAGCCTTTTCTGGTTTTGGAAAAAGCTAAAAGTGGTGGTTTTTTTGTGAGACTAGTTCCAATTCATTAGGCAGTGTAAAGCAAAGGACTTCCAGTCGGTTCTTTTTCTGTCAACTTCAGATTTGGGCTGGAAGAAGCCAGAATTGGAATGGGTGAATCCAAGATGTGGAAGAGAAGTCTCTCTGAAAATGAGAAAAACAGATAACCTTGTGTTGTGGTATGAAAGAAATATTATTTTAAAGATGGGTTAGCAAGTGGACTTACCACCAAGTATTGCAAAATGTTAAGATGTGTGCTTGCAATAAACACGTACATATGCTGTTGTAGCTATACGTACTATGACACTGTTGACTTTAACTGGTATCATGCAATGTTTCCACATAATGATGAACAGATAACTTAGGGACTCAGGAGTTTTCTGCTCTTTGCTAATAGCACACAGGAAAACAGAAATTCATCTATTGTAGGATGTTAGCTGTTAAGGTTTTGTTTTTAAAAACAGATTTTTAATGAAATCTCTAATGAAAATATAGACCTTATTACACATTACTCATTGTTAAATTCTGTTCCCACTGATCTCTGGAAGAAGGTTTTTTTGCTTTAAGAGACTAGATACCAAGTATCAGATCATAGGAAAAAAAGCTTCAGATGCATAGAAGATAAATCCTGTGCTCCTATATAGGCTATTGTGCTGTGCTGGTGGGGGTAGGGGTGGGAAGAGTAATGGTCCTGTTTCCTGAGTGTTTTCATTTCAGTCTATCACAAGGTTATGTAGAGTGGCTTTACAACATCTCTGTAGCTACTCTAACAAGAAAAGCTGTGCATTCCAGTTCTCAAGCTAAAAGAAAAATACTCCATGTGGGATAGCTATGTCAATGCAATTGTTAGTATTCAGATTAAGAACAATAAAAATGAAAATAGAGCTGCATTTCACTAAAGAAAAAAACCAAAAATATCATCCAGAATTATCATCCAATATAATCCATCATCCCCGTAGACAATAGACGCTAATTGTAATTATTGTAAATTATTGTAATAATTGTAAATTACTCCATTTTTCATGTGTTTGATTATGTAATTATCAAGTCCCAATTTGGGAGCTCCAACTTGCAAACTAACTTAAAATGTGGATGACTGAACATTTATGTCTTATGAAATACTTCCCCTCCTCCTTTTTTCCTAGCAAGTAGTGTTTGATCTTGAAGATGTGTAGTGGTGATGCTGTGAAACCATAATCCCCGAAGAGGGAACTGAATAAACAGGAGGAAAGTTGGTGCTTTCATGGTCTTTGCTTAGTGCAGAAGACAAACTTGTTCTGTGAGTATTAAAGATGAGTACTGGGCTGGGAATGCTTATAGGTGAAATTAGGGGCTTAAATATTTTGTATACCTGTTGGCCAAAACTGAGGTATCATTGTAAACAAAACAAATTAATGTACTTCATGTAGGCCTGAACTCTTGTTCAACTGTTCCTGGATTGCGCAGATGACGTGCAAGGTTTTGGCTGTCTGCTAGTACGGCGTAGCAGTGGAGCAGCATTATTGTAATAATTGAGAAAGCATTACAATAATTGCTTGGGGTGCGGGGTCAAAGGCAAGAAAAGCTCTAGAAGAAGCTTTATTGCAGTGGCCTTTTTCCTCTCGTGACATGATCTTAGAACTAGATCCTTTTCTGACTTTGAGTGAAAATAAAATGAAGTGCTGCTTGTACTTTTGGCATATATAATTTTGTAAAGTTTGATTAAAAAAAAAATGTGTAGTTGCTCTTTGTATAAACCAGTGTTCTTCATGGTCCCATAACTCAAATTAACAAACTTAAGTCTATCTGTTATGCATTAGAAGGCTTTTATTCTACTGTGTTTAATGAACTTTTTCAGTACCTGAGAGATGACTGAATTGAAGGTGAGGTCCCTTATGACCTTTCCTGTCCTAGGTGATTGCTGTAGAAAGCTTGAGAGATGGTTCTGATGTTGGAGGTTAGATCCAAAATAATTTCAGTGAGAGGGCTATCAAGCTGTCTTTGTATAGTGTCTCATGTAATTGTGTTCAAAATGGGAAGTTAAGTGCTGTAAACGTTAATATTCCTTGATATCAAGGTTTGAAGAGATGGATTTTTTTTATGCTATCGCCTTTGGTTGTGCACAAATCTAGCAGATAGATTTCCTCTTTTTTCTCCAGTTATTTTGGGGAAAGTGATCCTTATCGAAAGGAAGTGCTGGTGATAACTGGAATATCCAGGTCACTGTCAGTTCAAGTATTTCTCATTATTTTAAAGTGCCTTTCTCTAGTTACCGATAGTTAAAAATATACGGCTTGTAACTTTCTAACAGGAATTTTTTTGAAAATCAAATAAATAGATGCTTTATTTATTTACTGTACCAGAACTTTATTTTAAAAAGGGCTTCCACACATTCAGATCACTGACACTATTATTTTTTTTGGCAAGCAGGAAATATGTTGAGATACAGCAATGACACTTTATTCTGTAGAAGTGGGATCTGAAGCACATAAAATATTGACTTTGTGGCCTTGCATTTGATTTTAAAAGATGTATTGTTTTTCTTAACAAAATGATGAGGTCTTCTATCTGCATTTGGCTGAAAGAATTCTTTAATGTCTTTACAGGAACTGTATTCTGTCACAAAGACTGGTGGGAATCGCAGGTGGGACTTCAGAAATTTAAACTTCTGAGC
Source organism: Mycteria americana (assembly GCF_035582795.1). Taxonomy (NCBI): domain Eukaryota; kingdom Metazoa; phylum Chordata; class Aves; order Ciconiiformes; family Ciconiidae; genus Mycteria; species Mycteria americana. The sequence goes on from NC_134373.1 coordinate 23,677,386, forward strand.
GATATGAATCAATTCTCTTGGGAACAATATCATCTCACAAGATGAGGGCTAGCTGAAAGATTTGGCATAAGCAGTGGGCTCCAGGTGCACTGGTAACAAGGGAAATACAAACTCTGCCCGGCTGCACCAGCTTGTGTTTGTGGGACCACGTGAGGGTGTTGTGGGTGTCCCTCTGGCTGCCTTTTCTAGGGCTAGGAAGAATCAGGGAAGATTTCCCCCCACCCCCCACCCCCCCTTCCTGCTTTGTCTTAAGCAACTGATTAAACAGAAGATGACATTTAAGCTGTTGCAGCGTAATACGTAGCTGGAATTGTTGATCTGGTGATAAACCGTGGGGAGCACATCCTTCAGGTGAGTTGGGACTGGCAGTTTTAATGTCTGGTGTAGGGAAGGTCAGTCAGTTGGCAGGGCTGGGACCTATGGAGACAAGGAAGGAGTGAGGACCCGCATTGTGTAGGATAGATACTGCAGCACAATTTCCAGAGTTCTTATTATGGGTTGTGGCCTTATTTGGTTAAAATTTCTCTTTTAACTCCCTCTATGTCATAGCTAAATAAGCTGTAGTTTGATTCTTCCCGCAGCTTTCCTTTAGGTCTATAGTAGCCATGAAAATAAAGAGTGTGGTTTTGGTTGTCCTAACTCCTTCTAATGTTTACTTTGAAACTTAGAAAGCTCCTAGCACATCTGGAAGCTATCTGAACAGGAAAGGTGCTGTGGGTGAGCACATTTACGGAACACTTTTTTTCTGACCTCTGAAGTGTTTTCTTAATATGATTGGGAGTTTATTCTCTTTGTTATGGTTGTATTTGACATACTAAAAATCAAGGGTTTCCTCATTTTCAGGAGAAGAAACTACCGTAACCACTCTCTCTGTCTTTTTAGCAAATTCATTAAAAACCAGCAGCTCTCCTGGTTTGCTGGGTACCTGGTAGAGGTGAAAAGGCAAGAGAGAACTGGGCTTTTGTTTGTTTGTTCTTTACGGTGCATAAGTGTTTGAAATGATGGTGTAGAGTTGGAGTTACTTGGATAATGCTGGTTTTACTTTTTTGTGTTTGAATAAAATGGTGTGTGGAGGATGCCTTTGTGAGAGAAATCACCTGTGTCACCCGGCTGCTTGGAGGCCCCATAGCGCAAAAGAGGAGGGGAGGGTTTGTAGGTTAAAACTACCCCTGCAAGTGTATTTCCACCATCCTGTCACTTGCTGCTTTTGATTTGCATCTTGAGATGTAATCATGGTAACTCGAATTGTTCTTGCTGCCCAGTACCAGCTGGGATGTGGGGTGCTGGGAGTGCAGGGCTTCTGTTACCTGTCAGGCAGCCTCTCCTGTGGCAAGGCAGAGACACAAACTCAAGAAACAAAAAAGCTGTAAGACCAAATGTGAATACTTTAGGCTAAGAATGAGAGATGAGAGAACTGGTGAAAAATGAAGAAAAAAGAGACACAGCATCTGGAAACAGGAAATGAAAGTACTGGGATCCCCGTTGTTTTTAAGACGTTGCCAAAAACTTGGCATAACTTGTGAGAAAGTATACTTGGAGACTTTTCATCCTTTGTGTGGGGTGGGAAATGTAAGCATAACTAACCATAAAGAACATGCAGATGTGCTAGAGATGGGTAGGGTACGTAGCTCTGCAGTGGTGTATGTGGGGATTCAGCCAGCCTTGTTAGACTGCCTGACCCCACGTGTGTGTGTATGTGTTCTTTATAAATACATGGAACTTCATCTATGTAGCTGTTGCACACAAGTTTTGACGAGTATTTTATCAGTTCTAGCTCTCTACAGTGTAAGTTAGACGCTGTATAAATAAAGCCGCATTTTACTGATGTGGACCGTGCATTTATTGCTGTGTGTGATTGAGCACTCTCTAGTGATAGTAGAGTTCCAGCCATGAAATTGCATTCGTCTGCTTAATGGAAAATAGAGTCCACTAGCATTTGCAAACAAATCTTTCTGCGGCATGTAGTCTGCAAGGATTAAATTCTGAGTTCAGTTGCAGTAAGTATCCTTTAATGGTCATTTGAAGTCACTTAAAGATGTAAGAATGAGTATAGAAGGGGAAAAGCAGTTCTGCTTCACTTTGGGTTTGGATTTCTTTTGGTATTAATAACATGTCATAGGGTGAGTGTTTAGTTTGGGGGGGGTAATAGTTGTACTGATGTTCTGTATTGGCTAATAATTTCTTTTTGGCAGTTATATGAAAGCTAAAAATCATGTAAAAAAAAAATAGTGGGGGAGGAGTAAAACAAAGTTTGATTCATACATTTTGCAATATTCACATAACCCAGAAACAACCCAGGCGAGTTGCTGTAGAGACCAAAGTTAAATTTGCAGCTAACGCCACACGTCTCAAATTGTATGTGGAGTGCACCAAAACTAATTTAAAACATTAACAGAGAGGAGGTATCAAATTTGATGGTGAATCCTCATTCAGCGTGTTTGGAGGTCTGTAAGTACTCCTGATTAGCTCTGAGAGGCTGTGAATAGTTAATTATTCAGCATGGAGTTCTGAAGTTCAAAACTCTAAGCACTTTCGGCAACAGATCGGTCATGTGAAGTCTCATTACACAGTCGTCTTGCAATGCTGCTCTGGACCTTGTTTGTTCTTTATTGTGAGTGACTTTAAACTTTGTTTTCCCAAGAAAGATGTGTGTTTCTAATTGTTGTACACTAGATCTTTTGTTTTAATTCTGTAGGACAATTACAGAGGTTAATTTCTTTGGTTATGTTTAAAGTAAAGAAACTTTGGTACAGCTCCAGAATCCAAAGTGCAAGCATATTTTTGGAACCTTTATTTATTGTTTGAAATGTATTTTAACTTCCTGTGAATGTGGCTCCATTCAAGCTTTTTAAAAGAATGTTTATAAGAAATTAGAAAGTTCTCATGAGGTAATACATCTCCACAGTGTGTTTTGGTTTTGTTCCTAATGGTGAAATTCCTAATAATAGTATCTTTTCCTTGTGACAACATTGGTGAATTGTGGAAAGTTATTTGAATAAAAGGGGATGCTGGACTATATGTTGTAGGACATGAGAGTCCTGCCTTCAGAATTTACTGTAACATAAATATATTAAGAGATGTAGAGAGTTTTCCTTTTATACCATTTTGGATATTTTTTTTTTAAGTGAAATAAGTGAAACTTATTTAGTGATCACTCTTTGCATTCAGCAGTACACTGGCTTGTCACTAGGGTGGGAAAGGATAGTGAGAAAATTAAAATAGGAAATCAGCATAGGTGAGGGGAAAATACGAAAGCGTATTGTGACTGAAATGTCAAGAAATGTCACAATGCAGTAGTACTGGTTATACTGCTATTTTGTTACTGTACAGAAGTAAATTGACTAGAGCTGGTAGGATTTGTTTGAATGATTTTAATAATAAAAAGAAGAATTTGGGGAGGAAGAGTGAGATTATTCCCTTGCCTGTCTATCCTATATATTAAACATACTGTCAGTGCAATTTGGCTTCATACTGCATGGTACGGTATTTCTGTTTATACTAATCCAGTAGATGTATTTGGAGAAAGCACAAATAGGGTCCTTTGCATAACCCAAGGGAGAAAAAAAGTAATCAATTTACTTTTTTTAATATATATTAAAAAAACCTTTTTGTTTTGGGCTTGATGTTTATTGGGCTTGATTTTTTTAATCTATACGTTAGAAGATACAATAGACTAAGGTATCTATCACCACTGATAGCATGTTTAAAATATTCTCTCGTCCCTTCCCTGCACGTATCACTTACACAGTCTGAGTGAAAAGAATTAAGTGTGGTTCATTCCTGTTCTGAGTCTTGTTAGTTTGCCAGTATGGAATCATATGTATAAATACATACTTGACTTTTAATTTTTATCCATTTATTTCAGAAGAAAATCTAAAGCACCACCTCCTCCATCTGAAACAAAACCCATTGCTGTTTCTCCATTTGATGACACAGCATCAGCCAACCTCATCATGGAACAGAAAGAGAATGTAATCGATAAAGATATTGAACTACCAGTGGTCCTGCCAGGAGATGTGACCAAGTATACTACAGTTAATGGCAGGTAAGCTACACAGAATGGCATTTTTGTTTAATTTTCTTTTCTTGCTGTAGCTTACTTCAGCTTTCATCCAGGTTTTAATCACTCAGAAAAATACATGAGTTGTGTAAGCCTGAACATTGAGTGTGTCCAAAGAAGAGCGATGAAGCTGGTGAAGGGTCTAGAGCACAAGTCTTATGAGGAGCAGCTGAGGGAACTGGGGTTGTTTAGCCTGGAGAAAAGGAGGCTCAGGGGAGACCTTATCGCTCTCTACAACTACCTGAAAGGAGGCTGTAGCGTGGTAGGTGTTGGTCTCTTCTCCCACGTAACAAGTGATAGGACGAGAGGAAATGGCCTCAAGTTGCGCCAGGGGAGGTTTAGCCTGGATATTAGGAAATTTTACTTCACTGAAAGGGTTATCAAGCATTGGAACAGGCTGCCCAGGGAAGTGGCTGAGTCACCGTCCCTGGGAGTATTTAAAAGGTGTGTAGATGTGGTGCTTAGGGACAGGGTTTAGTGGTGGACTTGGCAGTGCTAGGTTAACGGTTGGCCTTGATGACCTTTAAGGTCTTTTCCAACCTAAATGATTCTATGATTCGACTATGATTTTTGGGTAGGTGTGGAAACATATACTTTATACATTTACCTACCTTTTGGGAAGACTGTTTTTTTGAGATTCAGAAATTCTGTATGGCACCTATCGGGATGTGTACCCATACCTGTTGTTCTTTCCAGTCACTGCAAATCTCTAGAAAAATACTGGTTTGTATGAGTCACTGAATTTTCCCACATAAGTTTTCCTTGTTAGACTTAAAGATGAGTTCCTGCATCCTATCTGGGTACAAAATCAGGTGCTCAGCACTTGCTCCGCACTACTACCTATAGACTACTAGCAGTCCTAAAAAAAGGTGTCATCGCTTCAGACAAAATCTATAATGCTTCAAAGAAATAGTTTCCAGCTACAGCTTTGGAAAACTTTTAACAAATATATTTTGCTTAAGCTGGTTTTAATTTGAAATACATATTTCAGTCTGCTAATTGGTAGTATAGATTGTGCATATAACTCTCAAGTCACCTTTAGTTCAGAAAGACCTCGACATGCACTGGTGAGTTGAAATCATAAATCCTGGGACTTAAAATGTTACATTAATTATCATAGCACGTCTACTGAGAAGGCTCCTATGCAAGGCCTTGTATGGATCAGAGCAATTAGGATGCAAGTTTGTTGCTTTCCTAAGCTGAAATGAAGAAACTATTTGTATATTATGCTTGTGTTAGTGTATTACCAGTGTCCTTGCTACTGAAAGCAAACACGCCGGATTTATTTATTTATTTAAACCAGGTAATGTAAATGTGTAGTTACACCTACTTCACTTCTTAATGAGAGATAAAGGCTTTTGTGGCTCGAGTCTGTTTGCACGCTTTGTCATTTGCTAGAGTTCATGAGCTCGTTGCTTAGACATCAAATACCAGCTTCTTCACTAGAGCTGCAATGGATGAGCTTTTGTGGATTCCACTCCCCACCCCCCGCCCCAGACTCCATGTGATTTTTCAGGATAACTTAAATCTGAGGTTATATTTCTCAGTAGAAATTTTCTGAAATAATTGGTGACTACTATGATGCTTTATGGTGTTCTTGCTAGCTTGTTTACAGCAAGGAATATTGCCATCTGTAAATATGGTGCCTTCTGTTTTTAAAATTTCTTAAAGGTGAGACTGCATCTGTACACTGTCATGCAGGTCTCTTTCTTCTTTTTTATTCCCTTTGTCCACACTTATGTGTACCGTGTGCCCTCTATCTTTGCTCAGAACTAAGTGCCAGAAAGGAATGTTGCATATATCTTCACTCGGTCAAATTACATTGTGTAGAATTACTCAGTGTTCAAGACAGGCCTCACAGGCTTCCAGGAAGCACACACATTTCCCAATCAGTTTTATTATCCCACAGTTACTGTTGTTTTGGTTTTTTTCCAATCAAGATACTGTACGTGACTGATTTCATAAGTGGCCCTCTTACAAACAGGAACCTATATTAGCGCTGCTAGGCTCACTCAGAATGAGGGGAGATACTGTGCAGGACCTGCAGTCCACCGTGAAACATACTTCAAACTATCTTTTCTTCTAGTTTTGCTCTGCCTTGATAGTCGTATTTTGTGGACAAATAGGCAAGATCCCTCTAGAAATGACATAAGCAGATAAATTGCTAATTTGTCTCTTCCCCGTTCGTAATAAGAGATGAGCAGCTTCAAAGCTCCCGAGGTGAGAATATCTTTTAAAATCTCATAGTAGAAAAACCAAAACTGTGACTTTGTACAGCCATGTGCTCAAATGCTTTTAGTCCACTAGAAGAAACTTCTCTACTGTTCTCAGATGAAGTTGGGTTGGTTTGATCCCTGCTTGGGCATAGTGGATAGCAAGAGCTATGTAGAACAAAGCAAGACGTTACATAGATAAATATTCTGATTGAGTAGAAGTAGGCAGAAGAGGATCAGAATGAAATCCAAAGGGGGTTTTAGAGGAAAAGATTACAAGAAAAAACAATTTTTGATCTTTGAGTTGTTCTACGGGCAACTGAAGCAAAAAACCGAGAGACTGAGAAAAGGAAGGAGGCTGAAATAGCTCATTCCGAAACTTAAGGCATGGATGGATTCTTTAATTTAAGCCTAGACACCGGTTTGTATTTTGTAGTAGTTGGTGATAGTGATTCAGTTCATCTGTTCAGAATCTGACAGTGGCATTTGCACTCTCCTATCACCAGGATTCCTGTAGCGGGGTCCGGGCAGTTACTTAAAAACAAACAAACAACCCCCCCAAAAAAACATGTTAAGAGCAAGGAGTGGCAGGAATTGCAGGTACACTGTTCAGAGGAAGGAACGAGTGAAGCTTTTGGGTTTGGTTTTTTTGGTTTGTTTTTTTTTTTTTTTTTTAATTGGAATGTTTTTCAGAGTGAAGTTTCTGAATCTTCTTCACTGGTTCTAAATACAGCATAGGACTGAAGAATTTTCTGCAGCCAAAGAAGAAAAATATAACTTGAACTATTTTATTTAGCAGCCTGATAATTTTAAGTTAGTTTTTTGTTTTCCCACAAGGAAGAAATGCAGAGTTTGACAAAGTTTTCTCAAAATTGACTAATTACTTTCAGTTGTATGCATCAGTAAATGAACTTAGAGATTGCAAGGGCCAATATGATAGTGACATGCATTTTATTTGGAAATGGTATGTCAAACAGATAGTTTTACAGGGTAGCATATTTAGGGCTTCAGTTTCAGATGCCTTTCAGAGAGACCTTAGCTTTGCTGAATTTGTTTTCTTAGAGTCCTTTGTGAGTTTCCATTTGATCCGTTTTTGAGTATTTTCAGTCATTAGGGTATTCTTAATAAACTGTTGGTTTACTCCGTATAGCTAGCTAGTGAATAACAAGCTTTGTGGTGTTGCCCTACTTTTCAAAACCTATTGTACTTACATTTGTTAGTAACAAATTCTGGGGCTTTTGGTGGGTTTTTTGTTGCTCTCCATGAAAACAAATGTCTCTTTCTCTTTAGAGAATAGGATTAGTAAATATTTTTGCAAGAAAGGCCATGAAGCTATAGGCCTATAGGCTTAAGTAATCAGAGATCTATAGAAAGGCAAACTCTGTGTAGGTTTGATTTTTGGGTTTGGGTTTGGTTTTTTTTTTTTTTCATCCTCTACCTAGGAATACTTTTGGTGGTTACTGACAGAATTTTGTTTGTTCAGTGGTGCTTACTGTGAGTCTCATGACGGGAAGACCTTGTTCCTGAAGTTTGATTGTGTAAGAATCTCAACTTTTTTTTAAAGTAGCAAGTTTCTAGCCCTCGTTTTCGGAGAGGAGTGTAGAAACTTGATGCATTTTTCCTTTAAACACTTGATCCGGTATTTGAAGTGACACCTTTCACTGTTGGTTACAAACATAACACGGTTTGATACATTCTAGATGAAGGTCATCGTTTAACTATCAGTTATGTGATGTAACGAGAGGCTGCTATTAGCCGCTTTTTATTTACTCATGTTATTTAGTCAGGTAGGAATAACCAGAGGAAAATAGATGAGGGATGAAGGGGTGTAGGACTACATAAATAAATTTATGATCAAAGATTTCCAGAAAACTAAGTAATGTAATGAAGTTAAAGAAGTTGCAAATAAAGATTGTACTGAAATTAGATAAAGGAGGACAAGCAGCTGATGTACTCTGAGGCAGCTGATGGGCACTTTTTGGGTTTTTACTAAATATTATTTATGCAAGTGGTTAAATTTACTGTCATATATGTATTCGCAAAAGATAGTTTTACAAGTGTTGGAGGATGTGATTACAAAAAAAGATTGCTTTTTGTATCACTGGAGGAATATCTGTGTAAAGCAGTTGTTGAAGGTGTCTTGGCCCCCAGTGGAGGGGGGGACTTAGTCTAGCATCCTCCAGTCAAGCAGGTCATTTCTGGAAGTACCAATGGAAAGCAAATTTGCACTGAATCACTGTGTCCATGTACTCATTTGCATGTACCTGTCTGTTGTTTGTGAGCAGCTATGTTTCTCACTTATCATCCTGTCGCTTCTTGTGACTCTGGTTAACGTGAGGGCTTGCCCCTGTCATGGTGGTGCATTTCCATAGGACGGCTTTCTGCGATCTTTGCTTGTGAATTCTCGTCCTGGTCATCTTCGGTGGTCTTACCCTTCTCCGATAACTGAAGGCCAGAGGAAGGGCAGCTTTTTAAAGCTAGTCGGTGTATAAAAAGGCACCAGAAAAAAAGTAATGGGTAACTTATTGGATAGGCTGATAACCAGAAGGGTCATTGCAGAAGTAGTGTCTGCTGTCTGCTCTGGCTCCCTCCTCCCCTCCCCTGCCCTGCCCTCAGTGAAATGGGGCAATGACATGATTTGCATTTGCAGCTCTGCTCTTATTAGGGTGAGATGGATGTACTTGTTCTATTAGGGGTTAGAAGTACAAGAAATAGAGTAGTTCCTTCTTCTTTCTTCTAACTGGAGCAGGTTGTGATATATGCGAGAGAAGAATTGAAATAAACTCTCTGGTGTAGCTATGTGAAAAGGGAGGAATAGTTATTTTTCTGCAGTGCTCAATGCATTTCTCATGGTATTCCTCAGGCTGATATAAATCATCTAGATGAAGGCACAGGAGTATATTACGTTCTTCTATACCTCTTCAGACCGTCTGCTAGCTGCTTTTTGACACCCTGGATCATCATTTCTGTATGTTTTTTGGTTTTATTGTTTCTCCTGCCTTTGTCTCCTGAGGCAAGTATTCTGCCGCTTAATCAGGCAGAAACTTTCCTCTGGGGGGAAAAAAAAAAAAGTAACAGGTCTACAGTAACTGTATCTATCAGCTTTCAAACTGTTTCCGTCTTCTGGAAGTGCAGCATGTGCCCCAGAGAGTCCAGCCCCGCTTTTAGAAATTGGAAGACAGTTTGCTTAAGGAGCACTTGTTCTTTAAGACCAAGTGAAAGCAGGAATGATATTCTAGGGTTAATTAGGGGGGGGGGGACGACACACAACAGTGTTCACAGTAATTTCTAACATTGAGTCATTCTTAATTCTTACAGAACCATATCATATGAAAAGTCTTTTTTAACTTCTTACTTAATAAATGTATTCACAATCTTTATATTATCTAGAATTCTGCTTAGCTTGATGCCTCTTTGTAGAAGCTATCTATTTCCACATTTGGCTGTGCTACCAGAATACTTGCATCTGTTATGAGATTACAGCTAGACTTTAAGATTTCTGATAAAGCCATACCAGCCAAACCCTGTATTAATTTTCTGTTAGACACTTCAGTGTTCTTTTCAACATAGCATTTGATTGCTTCACAGACTTTTAAATCATTTTCATAATATCCTTGTGAGACAGAGCAGGTGATAGATTTCCCTGTTTGTAGCTGTAACTGAGAGATGCAGAGGGTGTCGAAATGAAATGCTCCTTACAGATGATTACCCAACTCTGAAAATTATTGACAAATGACCAGTTCCAGTGACCTGATAGTACTATAACCTTATTCAGTTGCTGTGACATGCAAAGTTAGGATACTCTCCTTACCTTTGGTCTATTTAAACTTCTTTGATGCTTCTGTTTAAAGTGCAGCTTTAATAAATTTGTTCCAGTAGCAACTGGGAATGTTCAGCCTATCTTAATATGCTGTCCTGCATGTTCTTCATTGAGCACTGAGAGAATAAGGACATACAGTTAGTGACTACGTACACAAGATTCGGTTTGCCATACTTCATTGTGAAAAGGACATCCGTTGTATCACACAGAGCTTCTCAAGAAATGGCATTCAACTACTATATTGTCATTTAGGTTCTTTCCCCCTGTCTGTATTAAACACCTGGCTCTCATTTTGGGATCCCTAATGCAAGACCTCCTTAAAAGGTGACTTCCTCAAACTTCATTTCTCCTGCTTCCTCCAAATGGCTCATGCTCAGAATTTCTGGAAATAAAGTCCCTTGTAACCTCAGAATGGATATAAGAATTTCAAGCTTTGGAAGGAAACTGTTCTTAATGAATAGCAGGGCATTTATCACCACTGCTACAGTTTCCATTAAATGTCAAATGAGGTGGCTAATCCACATCTCCCTGCTGACCTCAGGAAAAGCATCTCTTCACACAAGCAAAAAATTTCCCCCTTTGCTCAAGCACTTGGCATACTTTTGTGCAAGCTGGTTTCATTTTCTTTTTAGTGGTGGTTTTTTGGGGTTGGTGCTTTTTTTTTTTTTATGTTGAAAGTATTTAAAGTTGGTGCCTGGCAGTAATTATTTAGTCATGGAAGGGAAAGGATGACTTGAGTTAAATGTTTAGCGGCACGTTTTGTTATCGCCTGCTTAATTGTCATCTGTTGTGACAGTTCCATTTGTCTTTTACAGGAAGCCCATGATGGACTTGCTGATCTTTCTCTGTGCACAGTATCATTTAAATCCATCAAGTTACACTATAGAGTTGGTATCAGCAGAAAATAGCCAGATTAAATTCAAACCCAACACACCAGTGGGAATGCTTGAAGTGGAAAAGGTGATTGTAAAGCCAAAACAAATGGATAAGAAGAAACCTGCTCCAGTTATACCAGAGGTGAGAACTAAAATGAAAGCATATTGAGAAATTGGAATCACTGTTGTATACAACAAGTTGAGCAGGTAGCTCAGCCTCTTGTTTCAGCTTTTCCTGTTGTCTCTCATCGTCTCACCGTGCACCCCTGTGAAATGCTTGGCTCCATGTTCTTGATAACCTCCTCTTAGGTAAAATATATCTCGATTTGTTGCAGCAAACGTCTTTGCTGCCGAAAGAAGGAAACGTTACAATATTATTTGAAATCCCACGCCTTACTGTCCTTTTGACAAATTCTGCAGATGAAGCGTGGCTGAATACAGCCTTCCCCAAACAGAAAATCACCAACTTGTACCATCTGTCACGCTGTGATATATATGCCCTTCTGATTGTATGTTCATTTTCCTTTAATACGTACTGTACTTTTTTGTTGTTACTCGACCTTAAGAAAGCAGGACCTTTTAGAAGTACTAAAGCAACTTCTGGGTGTTCTTTCCTCCCACCTTGTCTGCTGTATAGAAAACTACTGTTTCTTAATTTATCTAAAGCCCTTACACAGGGCCGGGGGAGCTCTTCTGCTGCCCTTTTGCCTTCATCCTACCTACGTGCGTGCACAGACAGGCACTCGGGGTCCTTGCCCGACTTCCACAGCTGCCTGATGTGAGTAGCAGGGCCTCCCGCTCCAGGCCTGCACCCCGCTGGGCAGGCAAGCGACGGATGCTGAAGGGGCAGCAGGCTCTTCAGGTGTCCTTTCCTTGAGTAGAAGGGAATCGCAAACTGGGTCTTAGTTTCTCTTGTAATGTTACTGAATCTGTAACACTGGTGAAGGTGGCCATAAGGGGAGTCCGTGTGATTACTGTAAGGCTGTTATAAAAATGCCAGTTGTTTCAGAATTTGTGCTGGTATTTATTGGAACTTTCTTCTCTTTAGCAAACAGTCAGGGTGGTGATAAACTACAAGAAGACACAGAAGACGGTAGTAAGAGTTAGTCCACATTCACCCCTTCAGGAACTCATACCAATTATCTGTAGTAAATGCGAGTTTGATCCTTCACACACCCTGCTGTTGAAGAACTACCAGTCTCAAGAACCCCTTGATGTGACAAAATCTCTTAATGACCTTGGACTAAGAGAATTATATGCCATGGATATCAGTCGAGGTAAGATAACTTTTGTAAATCGCACTTACAGGAAAGATAATTGCTTACTATTTCAATAATGTATACACTTTGTTGGGGTTTTTTTACTTATGAAGAAGTTAATTTCTAGCAATTTAGTATATATTTCATTAGTCTTCCACAAAATTGAAACCGGAACAAGTTTACCTGTACTTATGTTTGAGAACTGCTATATAAAGGTTTTATTTTCTAACAAAGTGTTAGGTACCAGCAAAGGTGGCTAAGTACAAATCATCACTTAAAGGCAACCCCTTCCTTCCCTTCCCCACCCCTTCCCCAAAAAGACCAACAACGCTGTATTTCCCTTAGCTCATAGAAAAGACATAGAATCATGATGAGCTGAAAAGCACAGAAACATTAGAGAAATTTAGTTTTGTTTTAAAATTATTTAAGATTTTAAAAGTCTTAGAACATTCTGATGGTGTTTATGTATATTTCTGAGTGCTGTTTGCTAATTTTATAGATTGTGAAGGAATGATAATTCTCTTTTTAATCGTGGTCCAACAGGGGCACTATGAACTAACTTTCTTATATTTGTACAGAAATTCCTATGCCTGGTTTTAACTTCGGGTGTAAGCCTGTCTTTTTCATGAAGGGTTTCTTGTACTGTGATTAAAAATCTATACAGTGTGGTTTGTTCTGTTTCAGACATATTGCACAGGAAATTTTACCTCAATATAGAATGCAGTAATATTGGCTCGTTCCTGTTCTTGACCACTGTTCTATTTGCATGTTTTCCTTTCTGCTTTAAAACTTGGGGGGTTTTGTTGGGGTTTTTTTGTGTGTCTTTTCCCCCCTTCGACCTAAATACAGTAACCTTATCACTTGGTGGTTACAGTTTCAAGAGTGCTCTCGATTACTTCCCAAAGGCCAGTTATCTTGAAGAACAGGGGAATGACAGATTTGGAAAATATGTCCTTTTACCATGGAGAAAACAAAAATGAAATATCTTTATCTTCTTCACTGGAAAACAACATATTTTTACTTGCCTAAAGATGTTACTTGGACTGCATGTGCCCATAGTGCATTGTCTTGTTTGTTGTCTGGCTACTGCTTTCATCTCCAGATTGGCAGAGCTGCCTTTTGCACAGTATGATGTGTGCTTCATTGGAATCAACAGCCAAAAATCCTTAGGAGAGAATGCAAGGGCATATACGCTTTCTACAAGGCAGTGCCCCACTAGGAAATCTAGATATGCTTCAGTTCTCATGACACTAAGTAGTGCAGCACTTCAATTTTGCAGACAGCTTCAAAGCTCTGAATTTTCAGCTTTCTTTATGAGAGTAAATGGTAAGGTATACCTTTACTTAATAGAATTTAAATTCAAATCTTATTTTATTCCGATTATATTT